>NW_003546243.1:219599-229031 GCF_000090795.2 Amphimedon queenslandica | reverse complement strand
TAATTTATTGGACTGTGTAATTACTATAATTTATTGGACTGTGTAACCACTACATGTACATGTACATGCAGTGGTACATGTACATGACATCGACATGTAGATGTACCATGTAGATGTACCATGTAGATGTAGATGTACATGTACACTATTGACTATTCGTGTGTAATTTTGGCTGTGCTTAAAAGCACTTTTGTCAATTTGTAAAAGTAATTAAGTACAAGTACAAAGCACATAGATTATATTGAAAAGGTGCTTGCAAGCAGCACTAAGCACTTTGAAAGCTGTGCTTATTTGTACTTAAGTACAAGCACCAAGTGCTTGACCCCATGCCTGATACGTATATGTGTATGAGTCTTTAAAAATAAATTTTGAAAATTTGAATGAACTGGTATTGCTTTGCTTGTAAATTCAAGTGTCATACATGCATAATGTACAGGAAATAAAGAAAGAATTAAATTTTAAGTATTATAAACTTACCTAGGTTTATTGATGGAGGTCCAGTGTGAGATAGAGAGGGACAGAGAGAAAGGGAGACACATGGGGGTGGGAAGGAGAAACTGAGGGAGGGAGAGAGAGAATTATGAATACGTTTGTATAAATCTGACAATATATACATGTACATAACATCGTGAACTTGTGTGTCTTAAGGAGAGTTAGAGGCGCATGATTATGAAAGTACATGTACATGTACATTCATTTATGGAGTTTGAATAAAATAAGTGAAGGTTTGCATATAATAGTTTGAAAAAGAGTGGGTATTGGGTAGAAAAATTACCAGTAGTGGCAAAAATGGCTAGTACATATACTATGTAGCTGAAGCAGCAAGTGTAGTTTGTTCGTGCGTATACTTAAACTGAGTGAAGGAATATGGACTCTTCAAATGCACTACATGTACAAGAATATAAACATGACACATGTCATGCAGATACAATATGAAAACTGCATTTTTACATAACCGGTTAACCTGAAACCAGTTGGTAGCTCTAAAACTAAATGTGCATGTACATGTATTAAAGGACTTAACTTAATTACCATATAGTGGGACATTTTGGAGGGAGTTAAATTTGATGATTGCTAAATTTTGGACTTTAAAAAGTACTTGAACTTATACTTAAGTACTATTATTAAAAGCATGTAACTGTACTTATACACGTATTTTGTAAATGTACTTGGACATTACTTCAGTACTTAGGGCTTTTTATTAAATAAACACCAAACATTGAAGGATACAAAATGTA
Source organism: Amphimedon queenslandica (assembly GCF_000090795.2). Lineage (NCBI taxonomy): Eukaryota > Metazoa > Porifera > Demospongiae > Haplosclerida > Niphatidae > Amphimedon > Amphimedon queenslandica. The sequence goes on along the minus strand of NW_003546243.1, from coordinate 227,793 downwards.
GAATAAAATAAGCAAGCAAGCAGTTTACTGTACACATACCTGTAGTATAGTTGTAGAGACAGTCACAGGCTTTAAGCTGTATCCATATTCTGCTGCTGGACAGGGTGAGTACAATCTTAATTTATTGACATTTGCTTGAAATAAGCTCCTGACTCCTTCCCGTTTCAATCCACCATTTTATTGACTGTGGCAATACCTGCTAATTAATAAGGGTTATAAATAATGAATATTTTTGCCCTAATAAAGATGCTTTGCTAAGGCCACTCCAATCATAGTATCCCTGGGCAGGCAGGTTTATTTATTCCCATTATTTATTTATTCATTATCACTTGTAAACTATATGTATGTGTATAATAGAGCTGCGAACCTGGGCCCTTTAGCATAAGCAGTTACTGACGGTTAATCGGTTAAAGCTAGTTTAATAATACTACTGCAAATATGTAAGAATAGTAAGAATTACGATAAGTAAAGTTTGATTTAGTTGGCCAACACAACGTATATTCTCTTTTCAATGGTATATGGCATTGTCTTGTGGGTCACAAAGGTCAATTTACTAGAAATTATAAGTGTTCCTGCTTGAATAAGTGCATAAAATCATTAATTTTATAAAACCGGTTATAGCTAAAAATAACTGATAACCTGAAATTATGCTGTAACCAGTTGGTTAACCGCTTAACCTAAAACCGGTTCACAGCTCTAGTGTATAATTAATGCTCCACCGCAATAACATACATCAGGACATATTCGTGGCTGCTAATATTCACAATTTTGTATTGCACCCACAACTATCATGCAGATGTGATTCAATATTAAAGCAAAGCATCCTGATGCAGTGTTCTTGAGTTGTTGTTAGTAGCTTAACCAGTTCTTTTCAGAACTACTCTACTTACTATATCTTGGAACTCCCCACCCATTCCAGCTAGTGTTTATTGGCTTGGGTGTGGTTTGTTATCATGACTGACTGACCAGCAACAATTTTCAGCAAGGAGTTTGGAGGTAGAGGTCCTTAAAAAAAGGAACAGAAGTTGCTATTGGTAAAATGGCTACTAAAGATAGAAAATTAGCTGAAGACTGTAAACATGTGGTCTTGTTGTCATAGCAGATCCCTATCGGTTCCCATGGTACACGTACTTCATCACACTTTCATTAATGTGAATATTAGCAACCGTAAAATATTACATGTACTTATGGTAACGAAATAGCAATGGGGGACCATGTGGGCGAGAAATGGGAATAGTAAGGCATAGTCCGGGCCACACAAGTCACTCCCAAATCTAAACCATGTGGCGCTGGAGAGGGTATTTCAGCCCCACCCTTTAACATACCCATAATGCTTTACTCAATGTATAAAACTGACAATTTACTTTATTATATTTACCTTACTTGAAGAGATTGAAGTTAATTGAAGCATATGAATTATAAACACAGAACTCAGTGGATAACTAATCAATTAGTCTACTAATCAATCAACTGAATTATAATTCACATTAATTAATTTTCTCTCACTTGAAGTAATTAGTGTAAGTAGATAGGGTGTTTAGGCATGCACATCATCTCAATCTCATCACAGATCAGTCCGAGGATCAGTCCGTAACTCTGTCAGTAAGCATAGATACTGTTGATTTCACTTCAAATGGAACACCCGGGCGCACCGGGCCCGGGATCCGGTCATTCTGAAAGTAAGCTCACGTGATAAAAATGGCTGACCCGGCCACCGCCCGGGTGTTCCATTTGAAGTGAAATCAACAGTACAGTATACAGGGATTGGAAACACCCGGATAATTAATGGTTGATGCGCGTTACGGGTTAATAATTTTATTCAAAATGGCCGCCCTATAGATGTTAAAATTACAAACCCTATTTATTTCATATATCTTGACGCTGCAGTATCACTGACACTTGATAACTATTCTACAATGTAAAAACTAATAGTTGGAATCAAATAAAAGTTGCATGCATAGCAAGTTTATCAAAAATAATCAATAAACGCCGTATTCTTCACTTGCAGAAACAGCCTTCCAAATATCCACAGGACAAAAATAGTCACTTCATTGTAGCTCATTACATTGGAGAGATTCCTAGGGAACAATACTAATGTCACAGATTTTCGTTATTAGTCATAGTGAAGTTGCCAGAGGGAGAAATTCCACCGTAGGTCCAACTATTCTTGATGTCCTCAATAAAACACGGCTTAAGAGAAAATTAAGATTAAAAACACTCAGTACATTGGATAATAGTCACATCAATCTAGACATCTCATCATAACAGCTGTTGTGTCATCAATGTAGAAGCTAGAGGGAGAAAAGATCTCAAATCATACGAGAATGGATATATTGCAAAGAGTACCAGTTTATAGAATACCTTCGAAAGAGAGCTTTATGCAGCCAAAGTTTTCCTAGAACGGGGGCTACTCAAATCTTAAAAAGTCATTAGACAGATGACTTTCTCGAGACTTTTCTGAAGAATATCCCTGGATATCTATTTTTAACCCGTAACACGCCTAGGTTTTTTGACAATTTTTGTTGTCTCATTGAAATGTTAAGGAAAAGATCACGTGATACCGGGCCGTTTCCAATCCCTGTTGTATACTGTATCTATGCAGTAAGCAAAGGCTTTAGTCTCCATTAAAATGATACTGAGCATGCGCAGTTAGCTGGATCAAAATGGCGTCCAACCACTTGGTGAGTTCATGTGTGTTTCAAAATGACGACGAAAAATTATTTTCTAGAATTACAATGCCAAGCCACACTGCACTAGCGTCCCTAAAGTGCAACAGAATGGTGCAAAATATTTTTTATAGGATAAAAACTGTAGGACTAGCTCTTACTTAACTGTGGAAGAAGGAGAAAGAAACCTGAACATTTGGTGCATGCAGGCATGCATGCATTCATTTGCCGTAAAACTATCTTATAGAGGTTTTTAACAATTTTTATCTTGACTGTCAGATAAGAAATAAAGAATTCCTGAAGATTTACACCGGCTCAATGGTTCTGGGATGGCAGCCATTTTGGGGGTCCGCTCGTCCAACTCAACCCTACATACCAAGCGCTAATTAACGCTTGGTAATAACAATCATTAACAAACTGAAAGTACTGTAATATTCCCATGAGCTAGATGTGAGGGATGGAAGAAGTGCACCATTCAGTCGTATTTGTGACGAATCATCAGCAGCAAGTACAACAAGGTTAACAACAGAATCACCAAATATGGGAAGAAAACTAGTTCCATTAGAAGCATATTGATGCAATGGAGAAATGATTATCATATCACGTTTAGCTACTGAGAACTGAGCCACAAGTATTGGACTAGTTGAACTAACGTAACAGCTAGTTTGAGATAATATAGTGCCACCTTCTTGAAGGGATAATGAATAACTGCTGTTACCTTCATTGCACAATAGATTGGCATTGGTATTAGCCTCTGATCCAATTAGTTTCAATATATAACCAGATTGACAATTATAAATAGCAAATGATTGAACCAGGAACTCATTACCCCATGAGGCTACTGATGGTATTTGCTCACCAACAAAGTCACAATTTGAGCCAACAACACAAGTGTGACCAGAACAGACAGATATTGGATTATTAGATTCAAGTTTTGTTCCTGCATCAGCTTTATCTACAACTGGTTTGAGTAAAAATGTCTCCAGGTATTGTAATTGTATTGTTATTGATTGTCCAGCATTAAGACTGATCTGATTACCTGATGAGGTGAGACTAGAGTAGAGGACTAGAGGGTATAGTAACAGTCACTGTTGGTGTGATTCTTATATTGGTATTATTATTACCAGAGACTATTAGAAGAGATGAGAATGAGGTTGATTCATCTGTACCAATAGACACAGCATAATGCACATAACTATTGACTGGGTAAACCAAAACTGGATAGTTGATATATTCCTGTAGATGGAAAAGTACTCAGTACTGATACAGTTACTGATATTTTCTTATCTGTTCCACTTGTTACCAGTAGACCTTTATATCTCTCTAATTCACTATTGACAGCATAAAATGATATGATATCATGAATAGTTGTTGGTATACCAGCAGTAACTGAACCATTAGCTATTGTTTGGGTGAGGTTACTGACTGTAAAATTCACTGTTTCTGTTTCTGGGGTAGTGATGAAAAGTGACACGGATTCAAATCTCACTGGTAATATACCTGTAGTGACCGAATGGAGAGAGCTTGACCTTCGTATTTTGTAAATATTGATTATTGTAAAAAGGCTAAAATCTCTTCTGACAAAAATGAAAAGAGCATACACTTATATACAAACAGTATTACATCATATTACATCACAATGACAAAACATTACACAACAATCAGAATCAGTATACATGAACTAATAAGCATAGTAAATCATAAGCATCAGCTAGAAGGGAAAGAAATAACATCATACAGCAATGCAATAATAATAATAATTAATAATAGTAATAATAATAATTGTAATAACAATAGTAGTAATAATAATCATAATAACAATAATAATAATACTAGAAATAACTGTAATCTCAATGCCTTAGACAATAATAATAGGAATCAATACCAAAATAATATATCAATATATAACACCCCTCCCCTCTTAAGTTAACATACATACGGCCCATGATCAGTAGTCATCCTTGAACGAGTCGATCGACGAATCGGTGGGGGCAAAGGAGGCGGAGTAGGAGGTGGAGGCACGTTAGGAATCAATGGAGTGAAATTATCATCCCAATCACTGTCCTCCGGCAGGGTATCTGGCTCAGAGTCTTCAGTGTACCTTTTTCTGAGCTGATCAGCATGTCTTTTAAGCACTAAACCATCCATAGTTTCAACATGGTAAGACAATGGTCCAGTGACCTTACAGACAACCACAGGAATCCATAATGGCTTCCCAGAGTAGTTCCTTGCAAACAGCTTGTCATGTAGCTTGAATGATCTTGCATTGCTTTTAGTCTTCTCTTTCTGTGAAGGTAGAGTGAAATCTGGGTGAGCAGTATCTAAGACTGATCTCAATCTACGTCCCATTAAGAGTTCAGCTGGGGATTGCCCAGTAGTAGATTGAGGAGTGATTCGGTAAGAGAAAAGGAATCGAGCAATTCTTTCATGTAGTGGTCCTTCCATCTTCTTAATAGCATTCTTAAATGTCTGCACTGCTCTTTCTGCTAGACCGTTAGACCTCGGATGGTAAGGAGCTGTTAGTGAATGGCAAATACCATTTAGAGACATGAATTTCTTAAATTCTTGACTAGTAAATGAAGGTCCATTATCAGAGACCAACTGATGAGGAAGACCATGAGTAGAGAATATGTGACGAAGGACTTTGATAGTCGCTTCAGAGGAAGTAGAAGGTACAATGCATACTTCTAACCAGCGAGAGTGAGCATCTACCAGAATGAGGAAGTAGTGTCCCAGGAAAGGACCAGCATGGTCTATATGAAGTCGTGTCCATGGAGTCTTTGGAACTTCCCATGGGTGTACAGGAGTTTGAGGAGGGAGAGCACTGTTTTCTTGGCATGCCTTACATTTCTTTACTAGATCTTCAATTGCCTTGTCTAATCCAGGCCACCAGAAATAGCAGCGGGCTAGACTCTTCATTTTCGACATTCCCTGATGTGCTTCATGTAATTGAAGGAGAATAGCTGACTGACCCTGGGGTGGAACAATCACTCTTGAGCCTCGAAGGAGACATCCATTAGCTACACTGAGTTCTACAAAACAGTGCGAATAAGGTTTCAGTTGTGGAGCATCATCAGGTACCTCCCCTCCAGTGAGTACTATCTGACGTAACCTTGATAAGTTTGGATCCTTATCTGTCCACATCTTAATATCATCAGCTGAAACTATAGCTTCTGAAATATGTTCAAACATTAGCACTACATCTTGTGGTATAGGAACAGAAGAAGGGAAGTTAGGAAGTGGTAGTCTGCTCAATGCATCTGCATGTGGAATTAATTTACCTGGTTTGTACTGGATAACATAGTTATATGCTGATAGTGCAATTGCCCAACGTTGGATACGAGATAAGGCAAGTAGAGGAATCTGTTTAGACTCGCTCAGGAGAAACTGTAGTGGTTTATGGTCAGAATGAAGGACAAATTTTCTACCATAAATGTAATCATGAAATTTGCGAACAGCAAAGATAATTGCTAGAGCTTCCTTCTCCAACTGAGAGTACTTCTTTTCAGCTGCTGAGAGAGTACGGGAAGCATATGCAACTGGCAGGTCAGTCCCATCAGACATCCTGTGGCTGAGGACTGCTCCTAGTCCGTAAGGTGAAGCATCACAAGCTACCACGAGTGGCTTCTTCTCATCATAGTGCGTTAAGACAGAGGAGGAATGAAGCATGGCTTTAGCCTTTTGAAATGCTTTCTCTTGGTCCTGAGACCATTTCCAGGGAGTATCTTTTCGAAGGAGTAGATGAAGAGGAGATAATACAGTGGCTACATCTGGTAGAAATTTGTGGTAATAGTTCAATAGTCCTAAGAAGGATTTCAGTTCCGTGACGTTAGTAGGAGTAGGCGCTTCTCGAATAGCCTTCACTTTGGCTTCTGAAGGATGTAGACCATCTGAATCAATGATGTGTCCCAAGTACTCAACTGATGGAACACCAAATTTACACTTGGACTGCTTTAAAGTGAGTCCTGCCTCCTCTAGAGTTTGCAAAACAGCATGAAGATTATTGAGGTGATCAGCATCATCAGTGCCAGTAACGAGTATGTCGTCTATGTAGACACATACATGCTGCAAGTGACTGAGTAAGTTCTCAATTGTACGTTGAAATAATGAGGGTGCTGATGAGACTCCAAAAGGAAGGCGCTCATATTGGAAGAGCCCTTTAGGGGTATTGATGGTTGTAAATTTCTTGGAAGCCTCATCTAGCGGTATCTGAAGGTAAGCGTGCTTTAAATCAAGTTTCGAGAAGATCTTTCCTCCAGCTAGGGCAGCGAACAGATCCTCTGATCGAGGTAGTGGATATGTATCAGTTAACAGAACTGGGTTCACAGTAACTTTGTAGTCCCCGCACAATCGAATAGACCCGTCAGTCTTTACAATGGGAACTATGGGTGCAGCCCACTCTGAGTACTTTACAGGTGTAATAACTCCTAAACCCCTTAGGCGATCTATCTCGTCGAATACCTTTTGTCTCAGCGATAGAGCGACAGGACGTGGTCGGTAGAACTTCGGTTTCGCATCTGACTGGACGTGAATCTTGGCTGTGAAGTCCCGCAGCTTCCCCAATTCCGAACAAAATACTGGAGCGTGCTTCTGGAGTACTTCACCTAAAGAAGAAAAAGAACAATTATAATTAACATGATTAATAAGGGACCAATCTAGTCGGATAACTTCCAACCAATTACGACCCAGTAGAGTAGGTCCATTTCCAGGAACTATCACCAGTGGTAGAGTAGCAGTCTGGGACTGATAACGAACATCAACATCTATAGCACCGACTGGCTTGATCTTCTCTCCAGTATACGTAGTTAGAATGACATGAGAAGGAGAAATTGGAGGAAGAGTAGAAGAAAGAGAGGAATAAGTGTCTTTACTCATTATAGATAAGGAAGCCCCAGTGTCCAGTTCCATGGAAAGGTCAACCTTATTGACACTCACTGAAACAACAATAGGTTTTCCAGCAGAAGGCAAAGTAAACAATGGGTAGTCCTCTTGGTCAGAGTCTCCCGTGAGAAGAGGATGTGACTTGTGGTCCAGGTTGTGAGTCGGGTGTTGTCTGTTATTCTGCTGAGGTTGTGGTGGGTACCCAGTCTTGGCTTTAGGATGATTCCTCTGCTGCTGTGGCTTCTCTTTTCGACTGCGACATACCCTGGCTAGGTGTCCCTTCTTTCCACACAGCCTACAATCTGCCTCAATAAACTTGCATTTAGTAGCGTAATGATCTCCACCACATCTGTAACACTCAACTTTACTCTGCCTGTGTGACGATTCCTTCTTGTGTTGAAGGTTATGAACAGGAGTCGGCGTCTGGTGCTGTGATTTACTCCCAGGTAGATCAGAGACATCATGAGCAGCTAGCTCCATAGCTTGAGCTATTTGAAATGCTTTATCGTAGTCTAAATCTGGCTCTTGTAAAAGTCTTCTCTGGATTCGAATGCTGTTGATGCCACAAACGAGCCTATCCCGAATCATAGCATCTAGAGAATCTTGGAAATCGCAATGTTCTCCTATCACACGGAGCTCTGCCACAT
>NW_003546243.1:217587-219186 GCF_000090795.2 Amphimedon queenslandica | reverse complement strand
CTTTGGTTGTAGTAGGCTCTTCAGTAGCCCGTACGTCCTAGGTCCTATCACAGTAATAAAGACTGCTTTCTGAGATTCTGCTGCTGTAATCTTGTTAGCCTTGAAGTAGAAGTCAAGTCTCTCGGAGTAAGAAGTCCAAGATTCCTTGGAACCATCGAATGCCGACATCTTGCCGTGCGTAGCCATAGTGTAAGTAGTGAGAAGTAGGAAGAAACAGCAAAGTAGTCCAGTTACCCTCGTCGCCAGTGTAGTGACCGAATGGAGAGAGCTTGACCTTCGTATTTTGTAAATATTGATTATTGTAAAAAGGCTAAAATCTCTTCTGACAAAAATGAAAAGAGCATACACTTATATACAAACAGTATTACATCATATTACATCACAATGACAAAACATTACACAACAATCAGAATCAGTATACATGAACTAATAAGCATAGTAAATCATAAGCATCAGCTAGAAGGGAAAGAAATAACATCATACAGCAATGCAATAATAATAATAATTAATAATAGTAATAATAATAATTGTAATAACAATAGTAGTAATAATAATCATAATAACAATAATAATAATACTAGAAATAACTGTAATCTCAATGCCTTAGACAATAATAATAGGAATCAATACCAAAATAATATATCAATATATAACAATACCAATGACATGTTTACTGGCAGCTATACTCCAATTATCTATGAGAAAATGAGAGAAGGAAAAAACAGAAAGGAAAGAGTGGGAATAATTACGCAAAATATTTGGGTGCATGACAAAAAATGTATGTGAGACAAAATATGCAGTACTCAATCATGTGTACAGTATCTTGACTTGAGCTATCAAACCAATCAGCCAGAAATTAAAAGAGATTGAATGAGAGGTGTAGAAGGTACAAAGGAGAGAACCAGTAATACTTACAAATACGTATTGAGCAATTAATTCCTTGATAGCTAGTACCAGTACAATCACAGGTGTAATTAGAAGGAGCTGAAGCAAGTGTACAACTACCTCCATTCTGACAAGGACTCAGTTCACATATATTTGATAGTGAACAAGCACAGGTAGTAATGTTTATTGTATAACCAGCTTCACAGCTATTGTTGCAAACTATAGTGGGGGAACAATAATGGTATAGCACTGCACTTTAATTGATGATTTTATTGTGCACATATGCATTGCAATTAATGTGTGGCTTTGCACTTACTATAAATGAAGCTAGTAGAAGCAGATGTATAAAAGTTAGTGAAGCATTATGTGGTACACTGGTCAGTTGGAGAGAAATAAGAACAGCAATTGGTCTGTGACCCAACACTGACATCTTTTGAGACCAGTATTACAACTACTGTCACAGGCTATGGAGAAGGAAAAGAAGTCAACTATAATTATATAAGATAAAAGAAATAAAAAGGAAATACACAAAAACACAAACATTATAAACAAAATGACTGTGTGCCAAGAAATTGCTTGGTTTTCCAAAATCTGAATGCATGAGCAGGATGTGTGATGGTTATACACAATATCAAAATACTGTTCATAATCACATATTTATTCCATGGCCTATGGGTTTTTGTCCAGTAGAGATGAGCAATCTGCTTAAGTGCA
>NW_003546243.1:214681-217472 GCF_000090795.2 Amphimedon queenslandica | reverse complement strand
AATGACTTTGATCTAACATAAATGTTATCATGGTGTGATATCATTACTACTGTTTGGTAATTAGCTCCAAAGTCTAATTGTAGATGGAACGAAGGAGAGGTGATAGGAGGAGGTACAACAGAATGGGACAATATAATCATATGGGAACCAATGTCTCTTCGTCACTATCGCTCCTATAATTGTATTGTCCCATTCTGTCGTACCTCCTCCTATTGCTTCTCCTTCCTTCTATCTACCATTATGCTTTGGAACTCTCTTCCAAGTAAAATCAAACAATCAACCTTTATCTCTTATCTTATTTATTACATCAGCTATTTATTCTTCAAAAAATAAGAGTCAATCTATTTGCTTGAACAAGCACTGATTATTTACTAAAATCTGATTTACTTGAAACTTCACTGGAAGACAGGAAGTGCAATACAAGCCAATGGTCAGAGTTAACTTAACTTAAGCATGGAAATCATTCATATAATAACTTCAATAATTAAGTTAACTCTGGCCATTGGTTTATACAGCACTTCCTATCTTAACTTAATGCTTTAATTTAGGTTCAGTATTAAGTGTGAATCAGCCTAAAGTGTATAAAACATTTACTAATACATGTAAGTTGACACACACATTAATATGTGCTGAGTACTAGTTGCAATCCATTTATTGGGCCACAAATCAGTAAGCAGAGTCATCCCTTAACACAGTTTCCAAATTGATGCAATGTTATTAAATAAATAAAGCAAGAAAATTGAAGATCTTATGCTTCATATATACAATAAGAATTAAAGCAATGAATAAAGCAAAGTCTAATTTCAAATGCATGATATCGACTATGATATATATGCGCAAGTACATGTACATTACATATACAGAAGGTAAAAAGATACAAATGTACAAGCACAAATCAGGCTAGGACAGACAAATTAAAAAATATAATATTTTTGGACTGCCAATTGAGTGAGCTATTGGAGTCTCTCAGTATTTCTGTGTAAATGTATGCCCGTTTATGATACTATTATTAAAGCTAAAAAGATATTTAACATTGCCTACTGTATTATTAGTGATGAGTACAAGGCATGGTTAAGCCCTAATTAGGCATGGAGTAGTAAAAATTTTATGACTGCAGGACCTAGTCAGGTGGAGCCTGACCCTCATGAAAGACTATGCAGGACCTGCCCCTCTTTAAAAAAATCCTGCCTATACATCTTTGGGGGTCTAACTAAAGGGCATGAAATTGGCAAATATACTTGGGTAGCTACTTAGCTCAAAACTGTTATAACTTTATATGTACATGTAGCATACGAGCATCAATATGTATTTAATTACATGCAAACCTGATAACACGACAAGTAACACAAGTACATGTACTTTCTGTACTTACCAAATCTGTCTGAGAATGAGTGAATCTAGTTCCAGTTAAGTCATTTGATCACCTTGATCTGTCTCAATTACACTTGTCATAACTACTATAAGATAAGAAAAACTAATTTGTAGTAATAAAAATAAAATAATAGTTTTTGATCATACCTTGGGTCAATTACAAAACCTCAAATACAATTACACAATCAATTACACTCCTTTGTAAAAACAGACTCAACTAGAAGTACAATTACACCATGTTAAAGTAATTTTAACTAAAAATACTATTTTGATATGTTTTTGCTTGAAACACAAACTTGGCTTGCTTTTAAAAAAGGGCAATTCAGATGTCATAAAAAAACATTTTTGTCACCTGGGTTTCCCACAAAGCATGTAAAGCAAGTGGAACAGCACACTTCATAAACTTATAAGCATTATAGTGGATGAATTTTGAAGTAATTTTTAAAATTTGTTAAAAAATTCAATTTTGATCAGAATTGGCTCAAACTAGATGCAACATCAGAACATGCATGTGTATCAAAAATTTATAAAAGTGAAGAAATCTCTTTAAGCAATTTTTGATGAAATATGGCCTGAGACAGTGTACTATAGTACACGGTCTCAGACAAGATTTTTGAGCAACTTTAAAACAAAATAATGTATATTGTGTTTTTGGTCTTTTTTTTCATATGCAAGTTGTATAGACATGCAATATTATTCATTTTTGAAATTTGATCTTAAAACATGACAAAAATGAGACATATTCTTGATCTATAAGGAAAATGATTAAAAAGGTTATATTTTCTGTAACAAAAATGAAAGATGCATGTAGACAAATATTGTATTAAAGTTAGTGCAGTCCAGATACATAGTCAGCCAATGGTCTAATGAGTGCATTGACTGATGATACCAAATCACTGAACACTGGCCTATCATCAGGTGATTCAGACCAACATGACATCATTAGTGAGTAACTGCATGCATAAAGGAGAAAGCATAAAACAATAAAGAATAACAATAATGATAAACTATGTGAATTATCATACATTTCTTGTGAGCATGCTTCATTATTTGGAATCTGCAGTCTTCCTCCCGCATCCAGTAACTCCACTACTCCTACTGGATCTAAACCAGGATAAGGTACCCTACCAAGACTGAATACTTCCCAGCACAATACGCCATAAGACCACTATAAAGAAAAAGCCTCTATATGACTATATTATAAATTTTAATCAATAGTACTGACCACATCCGACTTTTCAGAGTAGAGTCCATCGTGAAGACTCTCTATTGCCATCCATTTCACTGGAAGTTTAATGGTTGCTGATGAATTCTTTCCTTGTCTGAAGTAATTTTGATCATAGATATCTTCAGACAGACCAAAATCAGCTACTTTAATGATCCCATCATCATCAATCCTATACAAGCAGTAGTTAATAAT
>NW_003546243.1:210739-214062 GCF_000090795.2 Amphimedon queenslandica | reverse complement strand
GTCATCACTCCACGATAAACTATACCAAACTCACCTAAAGTGTAAAAAATATAATAGATCCAATTAGTAGGAAAAGAAGGACAAAAGAAAGATGGGGAAAGGCAAAAATACAAATAATTATCAAACTCCACAAACCTTGTCCAGCAGTCTCTTGCATACTAATGCTTGAGCCTGGTATTATACAACTTGACAGCTGAATCATATATTCAGATGAAATCTCAAATTTTCTGTTAGAACTAGAAGCGTAGATATTTTCTTTGTTGCTTCTCGAAACTACATGCAATTAATTATTACGTAATATTAATGACAAAATAGACCATTGCAGTAAAAATGTTCAGTAAATTAGAAAAAAATTGTTAAGAATATTTTGTCAGATTATAGAACTACATGTACTTACAAAAAGAGGAATTAGATTCAATTCTCCTAGTCAGTTGCTTACGATTCCTTCTCTTAATAATAAAACAAGCAACAAATAATCCTACTCCAAACACTGCCAGCAACATCAATAAAACAGTTATTGCCACTGGTACCACAATAGATGATAACTGATTTGAAGCTGGATTAGCAGATACATTGATAACTATAGGAGAGTTCAAAAGCATAACGCACCATAAATTATTTTATTGATTGTAATTGTAACTGTATTGATGAGTTGATATTAAATCCTACTTAGGCCAAACTTTAAAGATACTGCAGTGCTGATATTTCACTTATACTGCCCATAAGACCCCATAGGGTCTTTGGCCTAAATTTAATGCAGTTTTAAAAATTTGTGTTTTGATCAGAATGAGCTCAAAATTTCTACATAGCATAAGTACATGTATACATCAAAAAATTATAAAGGTGGTAAATCGTCTCCAATAAATACTAATGTTTAATGAAATTTGGCTCAAGATCCTGTATAGTACAGGGTCTTTATTTTGTGGAAGGACTGTGTTCATCTATTAGGTTAGTAAGTTCCTTAATTTTCGGTTTTAATTTCATCTATCAAGCTTGAAGAATACAAGTTTGGCCAAGTTAAATAATTTTGCTATTATTAGAGCAGAATTATTCTAACTACCAGTACAACTTACAGGAACATCTGACTCCTGCAACTTCCTTATCATTACAGTTGTGTTCTGTGGTGTGTGTGCAGTTAGTAAGGTAAGATTCACTTCCATTACAATCAACATCATCTATTACAACTGATCCATTTCCTTGTCCAAAGTAGGCATCATAAAAAGCAGTTCCTAAGTTAGGACAGTAATAGTGCAACCTAAAAACCTTTCCTCACCTGGACCATATCCCAGCTGTCTACATACAACACTAGCATCAGTGTTGTCCCAGGAGTCATCACAGACTGTACCCCACCTTCCATTATGACACAGTTCTACTCTTCCCTCAATAGAGTTTGATCCATTAACAAGACGCACAGTACCAGGAGTACAAACTAAAGTAATAAACCCATTACTTAACAATACTGTTATTTATGAAGCTAACCATGACAAGCTACTCCAGCATCCTTAGAGTTTCCACAGTTGTGGGTGGTTGAGTTTCTACAATTTGTCAATAATTGCTCAGTCCCAAAGCAATGAACATTATCCAGGTGGATACTACCATCACCTTGACCAAAGTAAGCATTTAATAGAGCACTTCCACCTTTGATAATATATCATAAATAATAACTATCACAATGAATCAACTCACTTGATCCCCAGCCTAGTTGTCTACACACTGCTGCTGCATCATTGGAGTCCCAGTTATTATCACAGACAGTGCCCCAAGATCCACTAACACATACTTCCACTCTTCCTTCCCAATCATGTGAACCATTGACAAGGCGGATTGATTCATCAGCACATACTATAAAGAATTGTTTTTTATTTTACACATGACCTTGTAATGATATTTCATCATTTAAATTGAAGTGGGCATAGATAATGGTATATTGGTTGCCAAACACGTATCACAAGTGTCATAGTCACAATATTAAAAGAATGAGACTTATTCGATGCTATGGTCAATTAAGAGGGCAAAAGGACTTATTTTTGTGCTGTTAGAATCACAAAAGACTATCTAGAGTATACAGTAGCTAAATGTGCATAAAATTCATTTATGGCTATACTTGCTAGAATATTTACACTTACAAAAATTTACATTTACAAAAATTAAAAAAAAAGATTTTCATTTTAGCCACAAAAGTTTGATCTCTCAAAAACATCTGGCATACATGTACAGCAGATGCTCTCTCAAAAACATCTGGCATACATGTACAGCAGATGCTCTCTCAAAAACATCTTGCATACATGTACAGCAGATGCTTGTAAACAATTACTAAGCCCCTTGCCATCTACCAGGCAGGTTTCATCTTAAAGATACTGCAGGTCCATGGAGGACTGATACAATATTAATACATAATTCCCCACAATAAGATATACTTTTCTGTTGTCATATGAAAGTATCAGTACAAGCATACCTTAAAAACATTTAACTAGCTAGAGGACATAAAAATATTAAACCATTTGTACAAAAAGATGCCAACAAAACATGCAGCAGAAAAAGGGTTTACACCAGTACCTATATACAGTCAAAGCAAACAATTGATCAACAATGCAATACTTACAAACACATTTGACTCCTGCATCTTCATTATGATTACAGTTGTGTTCTGTGATGTGTGTACAATTTTTAAGGAGAGATTCAGTTCCATTGCAATGAACATTATCCATCACTATTGATCCAGTTCCTTGTCCAAAGTAGGCACTACCAAAGGCAGTTCCTATGTTGGGACAGTCACAGTGCAATCTATAATTTTTCCTTACCAGAATGATATCCCAACTGTCTACATACAACACTAGCATCAGTGTTGTCCCAGTAGTCATCACAGACTGTCCCCCACATTCCACCACTGCATACCTCAACACGTCCCTCCTTGCTGTTTGTACCACCAACAAGACGAATGGATCCATCAATGCAACCTATACCACAAATTAACAATCTCATAATATATATATGACACACTCACTTAGACACATCACTCCAGCATCCTTTGAATGTGAGCAGTTGTAACTTAAAATATCAAAGTCATGTGTGCAGTTTTCAAAAAACATTTCAGCTTCATTGCAGGAAACATTAGCCAAAAATATTGATCCATTTCCCTGACCAAAGTATGCACTGCTTAGAGCTGTTCCATCTAATGAGAGGAGTAGTCACAATACATGATATTAGCTAACTCACTTGTTTCTAGACCAAGCTGTCTACATACAACACTAGCATCAGTGTTGTCCCAAGAGTCATCACAGACTGTACCCCACCTTCCATTATGACACAGTTCTACTCTTCCT
>NW_003546243.1:203726-210454 GCF_000090795.2 Amphimedon queenslandica | reverse complement strand
ATCCATTAACAAGACGCACAGTACCAGGAGTACAAACTAAAGTAATAAACCCATTACTTAACAATACAGTTTGATTATGAAACTAACCATGACAAGCTACTCCAGCATCCTCATAGTGTCCACAGTTATGGGTGCTCAAATGCATGCAGTTTGTCAATAACTGCTCACTTCCTAAGCATTGAACATTATCCAGGTGAATAACAGCACTCTGACCAAAGTAGCCAAATGATAGAGGGCTTCCACCTGTGATAATCACTGTAGTTGCCAAAACTATGAGAAATCAACTCACTTGTTCCCCAGCCTAGTTGTCTACACACTACTGCTGCATCAGTGGAGTCCCAGTTATTATCACAGACAGTGGCCCACAATCCATTATTACACAATTCCACTCTTCCTTCCCAATCATGTGAACCACCAATAAGATGAATAGATCCAGGAGTACATACTGTAAAAAATTGCAAGTTTGTTCTATACATATTGCTGCAAATAATGGCAGGGAAGTAATATTGGTGGATTAATTTGTTAGTTGCAGAAGTGATTTTCTGCCAATACATTTACTAAATCTGTCATTTTCTTTAATTCGGAGCATGCTCAATGACAGACAAAATCCACCAACTGCAAATTTTATCAAAATTACCAGCCAGACTTAACTCATAGTTCATCCTATTATATCTAATGTGGACCTACATCTAATTCTCACTCTTATATATATCACAATGAGTAGAAATGTAAATACCAAAATTAAGATAATGATGAGTGCAATACGTATTTGATTGCATTCATCATCACAGTGATCATATATAAATCCATGGAAACAAACAGAAAGAAATAAACAAGCACATGAACAAACATGGCCTTGCAATTATAAATATAATAATTAATGCAACGCAAAAGTATGGTGAAAAGTGCCGTATATAGCTATAAAATTTGGCAAATAAAACTTTGGTGACTTTGGCAAATTAGTCTCCATTTTTTGACAAGACTCTGTTGCAGCATGAATATAGTTGAAATTTTAACCTTCGAACCTTTTTTTAGTAAGAGTCAATTTGCCAAATTTGACAGTTCAAATTTTCTAGCTATTATTTTACTTTATTGGTTATGCAATCAAATTAAAGCTACAGCTATGCTTACCTTTTAGTACCAGCAAAAGGAGAGTAATGCATTGGTATGTATACTTTTACAACAGAGCTATTAATGCAAAAGTTATAGCAAGAAGTTGAAAACTCAGGTACGGACTTTAGTGGTTCTGTCAACTTTTGTGAAACATCAGCAAATAAATGTGTTGGGAGTACTAGTATGAATGTTTCTAAGATAATAGCATGAGGAACTTAATTTGTGTCTAATAGAGCTTCACTGCAACATAAAATAAAAAATCATGCAGTAGCTGCATGGAAATTTCACCAAAACAATCACCAAAACAAAAATTTCACCAAAACAATAATTTGATCCAAGCTATAGGCTAGCTGCCCATAAAATTATTAAAATAAAACTTATCATGCATTGCTTTGTTACATCATAGCTGCAGTGTTGTCAGTGGATTAGTCAAGTTAATTAAATGTACAAATCTATAGGGTATTACAACAAGAAACCACAACAAGAAAATTCTCCATTTTATAATTTTTTATAATACATACTTGTTATTATGTTGTGTAGACAATTTAAGCTAATTGCAATGATAGCTGGATTTTTTAATGAATTTTAAAAGTTGCTCAAAAGGCCATGTACTGTAGTGCTTCTCAGCTCATGAAACTGCTGTTTAGCTCACTTAGCACGCTTTTTTGGGAAGCCCTACATGTATCATAATATGCCATGCAGTAGCATGTTTTGAACCACTGCAGCTCGTGTTTAATCACCAGGAGGGCAAGGGCAGAAATGCCCCCCAGTAAATCAAAATTTAAAATAATGAAATGTTAAGCTGCTTTTGGAAAGAAAAGCTGTTCTATAACTTACATATGAAAGGAAAAGGCCAAGGCAGTCTTTCTATAATGCCATTATAAAGCTGAAAAGGTATTCAATGTTGCCTATGATCAGTCAAGAAGTGTGCCATCTTAAAAAATAGGTGTGGTCATGCCCTCAAAAGGGCATGGTTTCGCAAAATTTTGCGGCGCTTCATGCGCTGCACAGCCTCCCCCTTTTCAAAAATCCTGGCTATGCCACTGATAGCCCTTAGTGCCAAATACATCTACTTAGATACATTGAGTTAATCTGATCTGGTCCTATTATAACTTTCATTTTAATACAAAAGGCTTGTACAGTGGAGATTAGGTCATGTAACTGACCTCACTAAATAGTACAGTCACAATAGTCACTAATTTACATGCTTTCTTACTCCTACTTTAATCTAGCCAATTGCTTCTACTGCTACCTATCCTACATTTATCATGCACCAAAACTGAGTATTGCTTTTCTTATAATTATTGCTGCATATAAAAAGCATGCAACCTAGCTTAACACCATTATTCCAACAAAAATACAGCTGAATCTTGAGTTTGCATACACCAATGAACCATGACATGATGTGCTAAAGGCATGAAGTGAAGTACGTATAGGTGTATAAAATTTTGAGGGAATTTAATTTGAACAATTAAAAAATTCTAAACAATATCAGAATAACAAGACATAAGAACAGAATCATTAATGCATTATTAATTTATGAATGAAATACTTACAGGAACATCTGACTCCTGCATCTTCAAAATGGTAACAGTTGTGATACATAGTGTTAGTGTGTGTACAATTAGTAAGGTAAGATTCAGCTCCATTACAATGAACATCATCCATTACAATTAATCCAGTTCCTTGTCCAAAGTAGGCCCTACCAAAGGCAGTCCCTAGTTTGGGACAGTCACAGTGCAACCTATAAACCTTTTCTTACCTGAATCATATCCCAGCTGTCTGCATACAACATTAGCATCAGTGTTGCCCCAGTAGTCATCACAGACTGTACCCCACTTTCCATTATGACACAGTTCTACTCTTCCTTCAGTTGAGTTTGATCCATTAACAAGACGTACAGTACCAGGAGTACAAACTAGAGTAATAAACCCATTACTTAACAATACAATTTTGATTCTAAAACAAACCGTGACAAGCTACTCCAGCATCCTTAGAGTGTCCACAGTTGTGGGTGGTTGAATGTGTGCAGTTTGTCAATAACTGCTCAGTTCCTAAGCACTGAACATTATCCAAGTGGTTACTACCATTACCCTGGCCAAAGTAAGCATTTGATAGAGCAGTTCCATCTGTGATAATATATTGTAAATAACAATCACAAAGAATCAACTCACTTGTTCCCCAGTCTAGTTGGCTACACACTACTGCTGCATCAGTGGAATCCCAGTTATTATCACAAACAGTGCCCCATGATTTATTAACACACACTTCCACTCTTCCTTCCCAATCATGTGAACCATTGACAAGATTGATTGATCCAGTTTTACATGCTATAAAGAATTGGAAATATACTATACATACTGGTATTTGTAACATTAGTGCCATTCAAATTTACCAGTACTATTAATTTTTGAGAAATGCATTGTTCTATAATAGTGAGTACTATATTTGCTCAAATGCCTAGCTCATGAAATAAACAACCATCTCTGTAAAATCATCCAATCATAGATATACAAATTTTTCCAGTACAGGTGCCCTAGATTTTGCTGGAATTTTAAAAGCAGTTTTTGCCTGCAGTTAAAAATAAATGCTAATCAAGCAAACCTAGTAAATTACATCAAAAAGAAATCAAAGAATTGAATATTACAAATGATACAATTACCAAAGGAGAAAAGGATATAAAGAAAGTGTAAGTAGAGAACATGCAACACAAACAATATTTACTTAAGAGGCAGAGTGTGAGTGAGAGGGATATAGAGTAATTATGATTACCCTAATTACACTAACATTACAATTCTCTGAACTAATGTAAAGGTCAAAGAATACTGAAATACAGTAAATACGGATGACATAATATGAGGTACATGCATGTACAGGACATATAGACATGTAAGCAAGTTTATTGATGTTGATGTAAAACCATGCAGCAAATCTCATCAAAAAGAATGAGTAAGGAGATAAATTACTAACAACATTGTACTTACGTTTACGAATAGGGGTCGAGCAATTAATTCCTTGATACCCAGTATCAGTACAATCACAGGTGTAATTAGAAGGAGCTGAAACAAGTGTACAACTACCTCCATTCTGACAAGGACTCAGTTCACATATATAATCTATAGCAAGCAAAAATCAACGTTGAGGTTAACAATGGTACAATTAATATTGAGTTCATACATGTATGTATCTCACAAAATATAGGACTACATTAAACAACTCTTGTTTTTAATAGATAGAGGAGAGTATGCCCTATTGAATGACACCCAAAACTTGTGAGTTATACTGTTTTGCTGCAAAATAAATCTGTTCATTTAAATTTAAAAAAGCAATAATATTTATATTACCTATACCAGCAATATTAAAATCACAAAATTTTAGCCTCAACCATATAAATGTCACAGAAACTTAATGCTATTGAGTGCATGCATAATTAGCTTCACAGAGTAGAAAACACACTGCAAAAAATTGGGTATACTAAAGCACACAAAAGTGGCAAAATTTAAGAAATTGAAACAGCATCGCATTTATTTAAAATCATACCTTCAGAAGGTTTTAGATCTATGTTTCCAGAATAAAAATATGTAAAATAATAACCATAAACCATTACCAATATCTTGTCGTCACTGTTATTAGACCAAATAGTAACCTCACCATAGCCAAATAACTTATAACCGTTATACACATAACAACCATTAACAAAAGTACTGTAATATTCCCATGAGCTAGATGTGAGGGATGGAAGAAGTGTGCCATTCAGTCGTATCTGTGATGAATCATCAGCAGCAAGTACAACAAGATGAACAACAGAATCACCAAATAAGTCAGAAAAACTAGTTACGTTAGAAGCATATTGATGCAATGGAGGAATGATTGTCATATCACGTTCAGCTACTGAGAGCTGAGCCACAAGTATTGGACTAGTTGAACTAACATAACAACTAATTTGAGATAATATAGTTTGACTGAGTACACCACCTTCTTGAAGGGATAGTGAATAACTGCTGTTACCTTCATCACACAATACATTGACATTGGTGTTAGCCTGTGATCCAATTAGTTTTAATATATAACCAGGTTGACGAAAAAAAAAAAAAAACGATGGAACCAGGAACTCATTACCCCATGAGGCTACTGGTGGTATTTGCTCACCAGCAAAGGCACAAGCAAATTGACGAACAACACAACTGTGGGCAGAATAGACAGATATTGGATTATTAGATTCAAGTTTTGTTCCTGTTAAATCAGCTTTTTCTACAGCTGGTTTGAGTAAAAATGTCTCCAGGTATTGTAATTGTATTGTTATTGATTGTCCAGCTTTAAGACTGATCTGCATTTGATCATTAGTTGAAATCAGACATTGAGCGACACTAGATGGTATAGTAACAGTCACAGTTGGTGTGATTCTTATATTGGTATTATTATTACCAGAGACTATTAGAAGAGATGAGAATGAGGTTGATTCATCTGTACCAATAGACACAGCATAATACACATAACTATAGACTGGGTAAACCAAGACTGGATAGTTGATATACACTCCTGAAGATGCAAAAGTACCCAGTACTGATACAGTTACTGATATTTTCTTATCTGTTCCAGTTGTTACCAGTAGACCTTTATATCTTTCTAATTCACTATTGACAGCATAAGACAATAATATACTGTCCCAGATAGTTGTTGGTGTACCAGCAGTAACTGAACCCTTAGCTATTGTTTGGGTGAGGTTACTGACTGTAAAGTTCACTGCTTCTGTTTCTGGGGTAGTGATGTCAAGTGAGACGAAGGCGAATCTCCCTGGTAATATACCGATGACATGTTTACTGGCAGCTGTACTCCAATCATCTATGAGAAAATGAAAGAAGGAAAAAAAAGAAAGGAAAGAGTGAGAATACATGTAATTAACAGGATATGAGATTGAGGGCTTGTTTACATGACAACGCTTGCCTAATCTGCATTGTTTTGCTATTACAGTTGTCAGTCATTTCAATAAGGTGTTATGCAGCAGCTGTGTTTTGCCATTTTCACTAGAATTTATCATTTGTCAGTAGAAATATCTGCTTTGGTATTCATTTTTCTTTTTTTCAGACTTGATACGCGTTTTTTTGTGTTTTAGTGTAAATTAGACCCTAATCCAACTAAAAATACTTCCATTTTACTTGAAAACGTAGTCGTCGTGTAAAAATGGCCAGAGACAAAATATTTGGGTGCATGCAAGTGCATGTTGACCAGCTAAATTAAAAATTTAATGTTGCTGTACTGTACACATTGCAACATGTAGGGTATCTTGACTTGAGTTATATATAGAACTAGAACAAAAAAATTTTTTAAATTATTTAGTGTAGGGTTGAGCCTCTGTTGGATTTGAACCTATGAAATGAATTCAAACAAGCCCCTGTAGGGTTGCTGGTTTGAAAGTATAAAAGGAATTCAAACAAGCCCCTGTAGGGTTGCTGGTTTGAAAGTATAAAAGGAATTCAAACAAGCCCCTGTAGGGTTGCATCACCATTGAAACACCAACATGTCAACCCTACACTGCAGGTATATTTGTCCAATCATCGTCATTACTCTAGGCAATAGGCATGCACAAAATTTACTATAATGCTCATTCAAACATT
>NW_003546243.1:198717-200773 GCF_000090795.2 Amphimedon queenslandica | reverse complement strand
AGGTTTTACCATATGAAGGGACATAGTAAAGGGAGTTAAATTTGGTGAATTGCTAAATTTTGGTGGTTGTTGGATTTTTATTTTGGCGTATGGCTATCAAAATGCCACTCCAAATTTCCAAAATTTCCTGCTATATGATATGTTTTGAAGAATTAATGCAACATTGATTAAAAATTGTTTTGTAATTGTGTAAATAAATCTACTTTAAAAGTTACACGTTATCATACTTGAACTTATACTTAAGTACTATTATTAAAAGCATGTAAATGTACTTATACACATATTTTGTAAATATACTTGGACTTTACTTCAGCACTAAGGGCTTTTATTAAATAAACACCAAACATTAAAGGATACAAAATGTAGAATAAAATAAGCAAGCAAGCAGTTTACCGTACACATACCTGTAGTATAGCTGTAGAAACAGTCATTAAGCTGTATCCACATGCTGCTGCTGGACAGGAATACAATCTTATTTTATTGACCATTTGCTTGAAATAAGCTCCTCACTTCTTCCCGTTTCATATCCACCATTTTATTTCACTGTGGCAACTGTGGCAATACCTGCTAATTAATAAGCATTATAAATAATGAATATTTTTGCTCTAATACAGATCCCTTGCTAAGGCCACTCCAATCATAGTATCCCCGGGCAGGCGGTTTGTTTATTACCATTATTAATTTATTTATGTATAGGTTATACACCGAGGTAGAGGTTTCTATGGTATTTATTAACCGAGTGACGCAGTCGCGAGGTTAATAAATGCCATAGAAACCGATACCGAGGTGTATAACCAACTTCTATCATAACATTTGAAAACAACTACCAGCTGCTGATAATAAGACCACAGTTGACATGCATACATCCTATCTAACAGGCTAGGCAGTAAAGAATCAACCAAGCTTGACAAATGGACTAATAAGAGCATAAGCGTAGAGCGCCAGGTTTCACTTACTTTATTTAATAAACCAAGAGGTTAATAAGTGTTCCCGGGAGGTTAATAAGTGTTCCCGGGAGGTATCTAATAGATTTAGAAACCTGGCATTCTGCAATCTGATTGGTCAATTACAACTAGGCATGATAGAATATCACTTGTGTATAAACTATGTAAATGCCCAACTGCAATACTGTAGTTTGGGATATACATATAGATCTATTCGTGGCTGCTAATATTCAAATTTTTTAACCATGACCAGCAATTACATCTATCATGCATGTAGATACCAGATGTGATACAATATTAAAGCAAAGCATCTTGATGCAGTGTTCTTGCGTTGTTCTTCTTACTGTTACCAACTAGCCCATGGTGTTTTTTGAAGCTGCTTTAACCAGTTCTTTTCAAAACTACTTTACTTGCCGTATCTTGGAACTCTCCATTCATTGGCCTCGCCTACGCGAGGTATAGGTAGTTGTTGTGTGTGTCTGTCATTCATTCATTCATTCATTCATTCTGTACAACTGAAATTTGTTTTTAATAAACAATAACTTTAGCACAGCGTGTTCTAAGCTCCTATATCTTTCTTTTTGACGTGGAAAAGTCTTTCGTAACTGTTTTGTGTTGCTCAAATACAAGTGCTAGGTACAGAAGCTTCAAAGTAAGAAAATCGAGTAGTTGGGCCAAGTTCCGTTGTGTTGGCACTTTAGAGATAGCTGGTAGCATTTTTCAGTAGATTAAAACATGGCCTTCAAAAATTATGAACAGATTTCTCTAAATCTTACTTGATGAAGAGTTATACTTACTTGAAATTGTTGAGGTCACTCGTTTGTGCAGCGCTAGAGCAACAACTTGCTGGGTTATAGGTGCTAAAGTACCTATACTATCTCAAATATACAAAGGCAGCAACTTTTTTTGTCAGCAAGTTTATCATATATTGCTGATTAGTAAAGAAAAAGTGAAGCTTCTTTCTCACATGGTCTTCTTGCTGACACTCATTCCAGTCATGGAATGCCACACCTTTCAATCTACATGCATGGGAGGGGCTGGAGCTGCTTGCATGTATGTGCTGCAGTGCTGCTACTTCTGCAGGTATTCAAGAGCAAGTGCAACTGTAGGAA
>NW_003546243.1:166787-195872 GCF_000090795.2 Amphimedon queenslandica | reverse complement strand
TAGACATCACTACTGGCATACTGTATACGCTGTAGTAGCTAAGCTTTTTTATTTATCTTGGCAGTGCTGCCCTTTAAATCAGAACAGGATGATTCTTATGAATTACTCAATACAACTGAAATTACTACTCTAGTATAGTATACTATGCATGTAGAAAATGAACTCAGTTTGATCTAACATATGACATGATATCATTACTACTGTTTGGTAATTGGTATTTAATTAAACTAATTAAACTGTTTGCTTGAACAAATACAAATTCTTAGTAAAGGCTGATTCACTTGAGACTTAACAGGAGACAGGAAGTGCAATACAAACCAATTGTCAGAGTTAAATTACATGTAACTTAAGCACAGAGGTAATTTCTGTACTTTAAGTGTGAATCATCCTTAACTGTATAATACATTTACTAATACATGTAAGTTGACACACACATTAATATGTGCTGAGCACTAGTTGTAATGCATTTAGATTTAATGGGCCACAAATCAGTAAGCAGAGTCATCACTTAACACAGTTTCCAAATTGACACAGTAATATTAAAAACAAGGCAAGAGAATTTAACATCTTAGTATACCTCATACAATAAGAATTAAAACAAATGAATAAATCTAAGTCTAATTTCACATGCATGTTATCAATATCTATATGTATGCACAAGTACATGCACATACATGTACATGTGCATACATGTACAGAAGGTAAGAAGATGCAAAAATATACAAAGCCAGGACAGACAAATTAAGAACTAGGATATTGGATTGTCAAGTGAGAGAGCTATTAGATGGGACAAAACTTGTTGTAGGGGGCAAATCCCCCAATGCCAAGAACATTAAGAGAATATATGTACATACATGTACATATTTAAACCCATTCCTGGTCTAGTGAAGACTGCATAATCAGCGCAGCATTATCTTAGCACAAAATAACATAGGAGAGGCACATACATGTAAAATATACTGCAATACCTGCCTCTCTTTCAAAAAATCTTGACTACACCACTGAAAGGGGTGGTCTAAAGGGCACAAAATTGGCAAATATATACTTAGGTAGCCACATAACTCAAAAATTGTTATAATGTACTTTCTACATACGTGTAGCATACGAGCATCAATATGTATTGCAAACCTGATTGCACAACAAGTAATACAAGTACATGTACTTTCTGTAATTTACCAGATCTGTCTGAGAATAAGTGAATCTAGTTCCAGTTAAATCATTTGATCACCTTGATCTGTCTCTGTTACAAATGTCACTACTGCTGGGTGACTACTGCAAGATAAGAAATAGTAATTTGTAATAATAAAAATAAAATAATAGTTTTTGATCAGACCTGCATGGGGTCATAAAATAGACCCAATTAGAATTACAATTATGCCTTGTTGAAGTAGTTTCAATGACAAATGCTATTTTGATAATGTTTTTGCATGAAATAGAAATATAGCTTGCTCTTAAAAAGGGGTAGTTTAGACGTCATAGAAGAATAACATATTGCCACCAGGGTTTCCCACAATAAGCGTGCTAAGAACTTACAAGCAATGCAATATACCATACAAGATGATTTATTGGCGGGAGTAATATTTGGCAAATTTGCCTGTGCATGGAATGAAATTGGCAAATTTTATATTGGCAATTTCATGCCATGTGCCATTGAGCAAGCTCAAATTGAAACAAAATGGTGGCTTTAATATTGGCAATTTCTTCATAGAACCGCCAATTGCCAATATTAATTCCTTGCCAATGAATCATCTTGTATGGTAGTGGATGCCTCTTGGAGTAGCTTTTATAATTCATGAAAAATCCTGTTTTAACCGAAATCAGCTCAAACTAGATATATAACATCAGAACATGCATATGCATCAGAAAAATTATAATTCTCTTCAAGCCATTTTTGATAAAGCTTGGCCCAAGACACAATCTTGGACAAGAGTTTTGAGCAGTTTCAAAAATTTGTAAAAATTCTAATTCTGACCGGTATTAGCTCAAACTAAAATACAAAATATCAGAGCAAGTATATGCATCAAAATGAAGAATTCTCTTGAAGCCATTTTTGGATTCTCAAGCTAAACGTTATTCCTCATGAGCTGGCAAGAAGCGCTATACTGAGAACCCTGATCCATCTACATGTGTACTGTCCAGTGCATTAACATAAAATCATGTCATTTGAAGTGGCTACCCATATAAATTGAGAGCATTTTACCTGCATCTGTATTGATTTGCATTAGTTTTAAAATTACATTTTTTTCAGGCTTAAATCATGTAATTGTGATTATAATTGAGCCTCTAATTACAATTACAATTTTAATTGGCTCCAATTAAGATACATATAATAACTCCTATACTTACTTACTATTCTTAATTAATGTCAAAAATCTCACTAACCTCAATAATGAATAACAATTTCTGCTCCTTATGATGATCATCATTTACATTTTCATAGACTGATAAAGTCATCTGAACTTTATGCATATTAGAACGATTCTATAAAAAAAAGAATATACTCCATATAGCGCCAAATTTTCCTCAATCAATGATTTTGTCAAAATCTTTAATTTTAATTTTTAACATTAATGTTTCCATATAAATCTGCATGCTGCCCACACGAGAAGCAAAAATTTCTTCAGTAAAAAATTTATAATCAACAATCAATTCTGACAAAACTTTCTGACAAAATCTGGAGCTATACAGTAGCTGTCAAAAACAATTCACCAAAATTCTCCATCACATTCGTGCAAAATATATTACTTCATATGCCTACTACTTTAATAATCCGATATCCACCAGCAAACATAGATAATTTAAATGAATATTGACAAATCAGCAGAGTCAGCTGGAATAGCTGAAATAATTGATGGGGAATTAATATTGACAGTTGCAGTAAACATCCCTATTACCTTAGAGTGACTTTTAATTGTGGGTACTAAATTTTGCGATTTTAGTACAAGGAGATTTTGCTGGTATTAAAAATTGCGATTAAGTAATTATTACTAATAGTTATATGGCATCATGATGTCATTATTAATAATTGCGCGTATTAATAATTGCGATTTTTAACCCAAACGCAAAATTTGCAATTAATAGTACCCGCATTTAAAAGTAACCTTAAGGTATTTCATTTCAGTTTGAGCATACTAAAAATCACTGTATAAAATCCACCAATTTTAGCCAAATTGTCTAATTTAATTCCCATGCACCAATATTTCCTGCTGCATAGTATGTAGTCTCGCCTGCCCTGTACATCATGTAAACAGATTGAGAATCATGTCAACTCTTCCCTCATTGTAGAAAATAATAATAATAATAGAAAGGGTGTAACAAGACTATGCTAAAAACCACACCCTCACATTAGGTTTTACCTTCTAAAACTAATGGGGTTAGATTTAATTAATTTTGCTTCCAGTAGCAAATATTCCAGCTCACCCACATCATATGCACATATCAACTCCAAAGTAATCAGAGTGTCCTCATATTTGTTATTAGTCTTACAGTCGTGTATCTATGGCCTTTACTTGCAACTGAACATTCTTCCCATCAAATCAGATATTCACAGTCTTGTATATACTGATAAAACTCTCTACCATAGTATCATTAACGAGACCAAGAGCTGGAGGAGTTTCAGCTACTCTTAAGGGAAAAGGACAGGGTCTTTAAAAGACATGAATCTTGCAGGATTTCAATCTGGGCCTGGGTCAGCATTATTACACGTGGCCATGATCTAGCAATTTCGCGGTTTTTGCTACAGCGCATGCGCTAAGCTTAAGCAAAGAAAGCACGTGTCTTATTTCTGGAAGAAGAAGATTAGAGGAACCTGAGAGATAATCACCGGACAGCGGTCAAGCAAGTGGCAGTCGTTCAATTCCCTTAGTCTTTAAGGAATACCAAGATAAATACAGCTACTACTCTACCCGACCTGTTCTTTGTTGCGAGTCAACTTACAAACTTTCTCGTTGTTTTTTTTGTAATTTAAGAATGTCTACAAGAGGCGGAGGAGGACGAGGCAGAGGAGTTGGACGAGGAAGATCCCGCGGAGGAGGTGGCATGGATACTCGCCGACCTGGCGAAGGAGCTCAAGCGGCTGCTCCTCGAGGCGTCCGCGATCAAGATGGAGGACAGCAGCAAGTTGGACGAGGAAGGGGACGGGCTGCAGCTCCGATACAACCGCCACAAGAACAGCCTCCCCCGACTAGTACAGCGGCACCTGTACAACAAATGCAGCAGATGAGTCTCGGGGAGCCTAGAGGAGGAGGGAGAAGAATTGAGAGGAGACAGGATGATGACATTCACACTAAGCCTGAGCACATCACCAACAAAAAAGGATCCTTTGGGAACCAAACCCCTATTATGTCCAACTACCTTGTTCTTCGTAACCGGCCTGGCCATGCCATTTACCAGTATAATGTCTCCTACAATCCACCGGTTGAGAATAAAAGGATGCGATTGGCTTTACTCTATCACCATGAAGAGGCTCTTATTGGCAAAGTCCACTCTTTTGATGGGATGGTCCTTTACTTGCCGCACCGTCTCCACAATAATCCTGAAGAAGTTATTTCCAAGACTAAGGAAGGGGACACTATCCACATTACTATCAAGCTGACAAACGAGTTGTCCGCTAACAGTCCAGTCTGCCTCCAGCTCTTTAATATTCTCTTTAGAAAGTGAGTGACTCCATGTTGTTTCTTATAACCACAGAAGCATTCAGTTGCCCTCTACCTGTAATGTCATTAATTGGTTGGTCATAGTGGTATTAAGGCTTGTAACTTGATGTCTTCTTAAGAAAGTAGTTTACATCTTAATGTGTTAGTAGCTTTCCATTTAGTACCTTTGTTCTTCAGACTTCATTATTATGATTGTGTTTGGGTAGGATTCTTGCTAAACTGGAAATGAAACAGATTGGCCGTCATTATTATAATCCAAAGATTCCAAATATCATCAGGGAGCACAGGTTAGTACTCTAGTCACTTTACTAATGTAGTTTTTGTCACTTATTTTATGCAATAATTTTTTTGTATTTTTCAGCTTAGAGATTTGGCCGGGTTTTATCACCTCTATTGCTCAGTATGAGTCCAATGTGATGCTTTGTGCCGACATATCACACAAGATCCTTCGTACCGACACTGTCCTGGATCTGTTTCATTCCTTGAAAAGTACTCGTGATTTTCATACTGAAGCAACAAAGAGTATTGTTGGAGAGATTGTTCTTACAAGGTTAGGCATACACCTACATGCATTACAATAAAATGGTGGACAGTATTTTTTGGAAATAACCTGCTGGTATAAAACAATGTAATCTGCAATTCTACATGTACATGTATTATGTCATTGAAAATTTGTATTTGTGTTCCTTTGATTTTAATATGATTCATCTGTAGGTATAATAATCGTACCTATCGTGTTGATGATATTGACTGGGAGAAGACTCCAGCTAGTACCTTCAAGACATCAACTGGAGAGGAAATATCATTCATTACTTATTACAAAAAGGTACAATACTTGTTGTAATGTCTTTTAAATCTCTCTCTCTCCCTCCCTCTCTCTCTCTCTCTCTCTCTCTCAGGCTTATGACCTTAAAATCAGAGATGAAAAGCAGCCCTTGCTTATCAGTCGTCCACGCAAAAAGGCAACTACATGTTTATAATTATTGCTTTGATTTTCTTAGTCCTCTCTTGCCCTCTTCTTTTATAGGATGAAATGGAGGCTCGTCGTAGAGGACGTGATCCAGCTACCCTTGGCCCACTGCTTTTAATACCAGAGTTGTGTACAATGACAGGTAGGTTAATTACTGTTTGTTAATACCTTCATGAAACATATATATAGTGTGTGTGTGTGTGTGTGTGTGAGAGAGAGAGAGTACATGTCTTGTATTTAATAAGTTAATGTAAACAGAGCATTTTGTAACTTATAATTATTGATGTGAATTGCCTGATTTTAGTAGTGTAGTCACTTACCTGACTCTTTCATTATATTGTGTAGTAATTATTGGTAACATGAGTCTTATCTTGTTTTAGTGAGTTGTGGTTGCCATTATATGGCGCCTTGATTGGAGGCTTCAGCAGCAGTTTCTTGTAGTGATTGTTTTATGGCAGGTGCTCCTTTTTTTGTTACAGCCTGGTGTACAGATATCTGCTGCTCTGAAGGTCTCTTTCAATATGTACACAGGCTTTACATGTACACAGCATGTCTGCTTTCTTTGTGAACACCTAGTTTATATGTTGACCCTGTTTCATGTTGCTACAGGTATACCCTCTTTGAGTACTTTAGAAATGTAAATTTAATTTTTGGCTAGTCATTGATTTTTGTTACATTTTTCTGATACTAATGTACAAAGTGTACATGTACATACCGGTATAATTATCTTGATCTTGTTCATGTTGCTACAGGTGATATCCTCTATCATAGAAATGACTATATTGGCTAATTTAGTTTCTGGCTATTCATGATTTTTTATGCATCTTGATCAAAGCATCAATTCTTAGACATTTCTGATTTGCTCGAAAACGTAATAGCAGGGGTATAAAAAGTTATGTCCTCTTGGTAGTAAGTGGTGTTGAATAGTGATTGTATTGGACCACTGTAATGTGTTTGCACCTCCTGTGTGAGTATGTGTATTGATTTTGCACTCCAATCAAGTTTTCTACTTGTTAATTGTTAATATTGTTGGTATTTTTATTATAGTATATCTTGTCTGCAGGTTTGACTGAAGAAGCACGTGCTAACTTTAAGATTATGAGGGACGTTGCTACCTACACAAGACAGGCCCCACCGCAGCGAATCGATACTCTCAACAAATTCATTAATGATGTCAACACGTAAGTCAAGAGGAGAGAGGGAGAAATATAAAATGAAATATGTAGTTGGAAATTGATCAAATGTGCCCATGCAAGCATTGTAAATGTGTATATGCATATGCAAATACTTTATCCATTCTTGTGTACTAGTACATGTAGCTATAATTGTATCCCATGATTCTGTTGAATTAGCACCTTATTTATTTCCTGCTCTAATTGCCTACCTCTTGATTATCTTCTAGTAATCCTGATGTCAAGTCTATACTCGGTGGTTGGAATCTTGAGTTTGAAAAGTCTTTAATAAAGTTTCAAGGGCGTACTCTGCCAACCGAAAAGATTAATCAGAAAGGTGGCTCTGTAAGTCCAATGGATTTCTCTTTTAGCATTTACTACATGTACATGTATAGCATATTACGTGTATATATGTTCTTGTTTCACTCTTCATGTGTCAAGTGTCCTGCAATGGAACTTTTTGCATTTTTTTTTTAATATCAATATTTGTTATAGCAGTTTGCATATGTTGATCTTAGTTGTAGTAATATTAGCTGCCTGTATCTTGCCCATTTTTATATTACTGTATGCTTATTATGACACTACATATTGTGAACAACTCATGGAACATATGTTCAACTGATTTTGCTTCCTGATTCCTATGCAAGACAGAGAGATGTGGTTGATTGTGATTATTTTTTCATGAGGTCACTTTTATATTTAGCTTGTACTGCACTTTAAGCTCATGAATGCAATGCTTCAATTCTAAACCAGCCTTCTTCCCTTTAATATGCTAATTAACTTACATGTTACATTATTTTATGTGACTGGATGTTTTGTATTATTTCTCTGTCTCTTGTGTACAGTATACTTATCAACAAGCTGGTGCTGACTGGTCAAGGGACATGAGAGGGAAGTCCATGATATCCTCCGTCAATTTGAAGAACTACCTCATCGTGTGCACTAACAGAGATGCAGGAGTGGCCGAGGAGTTTATTGGCACTATAAAGAGGATTGGGCCACCAATGGGCATCATGATTGATGAGCCACAAGTGTAAGAATATTTTTTACTATAAATATGTGTGGATTTATCATTTTAATTTAAGGCAAGACTCATATGTGCATGCAGCGTTCTGCCTAGAAAAACTAGAGGTGGTTGGAGACTATTATTGTTTCTTTTAAATTTATGTACACCATACTAGTAGACTACAATATCATGCTTTATGTATAGCTATTAATATAATGCATGGTTGGTCTAATTGATGACCTGGTTCAGTCTGGTTGGTTCATTTGTTGGGGTGCATGGTTACCCTGACCACCCACCCAACCACCATAGGCAGAACTATGTGCATGTAGTGAAGCTTTTGCTTTAATTTATTTAGTTCTTTTAATAGTGATGTTTTCACCTGTTGTTTTTGTATGATAGTTTGACATGTATATTTAAGTGTCAGCTCAAGTGGTTATTACAGTGTATTTCTTTTATTGTAGTGAAGTACTGAGGGACAATAGGACTGACTCATTTCTACGTGCTGTGTCTGGACAACTTAGAGATAAATCAACTCAAATGGTGAGTGCTGGCCTTTACTTAATGAGGCATTGCTATCTGTGTCCTCTAGGTGATTGTAGTTCTGCCCCAACAGAAGAAGGATCTTTATGATGCTGTGAAGAAGCTCTGCTGTGTTGATGCACCTGGTAAGGAACTGTTGTCTTTGTAATTAGTCCAGCTTCCATTCTATGTATACTTGTGGTATACTGTTGATGTAGTGCTATAACACAGGCAGCACTATTTTACATCTAATTGTATGTCTATTTATTGGCCTCACCAGCTATTAGTGTGGGCAAGGACTATGTAGTTAAGTGTGGTGTCTGTCATTCATTTTGTCCAGAAGCATACTCTCACTGAAGCATTTGTGGTTTAGAAGGGGGTCCCCTATGCTTAGAGAACTTCTCCATGCCCTTGAAAAAGCTACTTTCTTTGGCTTTATGCTTTATTGTAAACTGTAGTGCTTTTGTATTTGCTATTTTGACTGTCGTGCACATTTGTCTAGCATTTTATATCCTAAAGATTTATGTGTACATGTATGCATAATTGATTAACAATTTCTCTCTTTTTGCCATCTCTCTCTCTCTCTCTCTCTCTCTCTCTCTCTCTCCTCAGTTCCATCTCAATGCATTGTTAGTCGTACTTTGTCTAAGAAGCAGACCCTGATGAGTGTGGCTACTAAGATTGTTCTTCAAATGAACTGCAAACTTGGAGGAGAGTTGTGGGCACTTGACATACCAGTGGGTGTTCACTGTTAACATACACAACTTCTTGTATAGCCTTTTATTACATACCTATAGTGTATATGAAGCTGTATTAATGCAACTCCTAGTTAAGTGTTTACCCATGTTTAAAATGGCAATGAAAACTGCATAGCTGTGGTTTAATTTGTTTGTGTATCTCTCCTGTATAGTTTTATCTTAGCATACATGTATAATGAACCCATTCTTGAATGGTTGGTATATGCATGCATGTCTTTGTCTATCTATTTTTTTATATTTCAGTTTGATATTAATGAATCATGCAAATATGATTAAGAGCTTCTATCATTTTTAATTGCTTCAGAACATACATGTATATTTACTGCTTTTTTATCTTACCTGTAGCTGAAGAATTTAATGGTAATTGGTATTGACACGTATCATGATTCAGCTTCTAAGGGACGCTCTGTTGCTGCCTTTATTGCGAGCACTAACTCAACTCTTACAAGGTAACAATTAATGATTCTTGAAATCAGGCATTGAAATTTTTTGTAAAATTGTGATAAATAATTTATTATTCTGTTTTAATTATGTATTGCTTTTAAAATTTTTAATGGTTTGTATTTTGTGCATATTTTATGTGTTTAATACTATTGTCCTGTTTCTTGTACATGAGGTCAAATCACCAACACTTCAATGTATGTGGACATTAGCATTTTGCCACATTTGCTGTCTATAGTAGGGCTGAAACGAATAGTGGGATATTCAAATATTCGTTCGTTAAAGCAATATTCGAATAGTTTTTTTACTATTTGAACTATTCGCCTAATAAAATTATCAATGGTTATTGCAATAATTAACGACCACGCCCACCGCGTGTCACCTGCACAGGCTGCTTTCTTAGTCTGTTTCTTGGTCTGTTTACTTACCAACTTGCTAAATACTGCTGCTGTGGCCAGGGAAAGTGGTTCTCAATCTCTAAGAAGCCCTGTTTGGCATCATTTTGAAAAGTTTAACACCAAAAAGGTAATTTATAATCATTCAGCAATAACAGTTCAATTATTCGAATATTTGTTCGTTTAGCATGCCAATTATTTGAATAGTGGAAAATACTATTCGTTTCAGCCCTAGTCTATAGTAATATTTTGTGTTTCCTTGATGGGTCCTTCAGTCATTGTGTGATGAGTGATGATCTCTTGGAGATATGACTATACCAAGTGATATCATCAAAACCTGCTGATTCTATTAGATCTGACTCACACATTTGCTGTAAAGCTATGTACAATGTATATGGCTGTAGTTAATTTGTTACATTGTCCCAGCATGACACCATTATATTTTAAAGCTATATACAAGTATGTACATTTGCATGTACATGTGTGTGTGTGTGTGTGTTTTAGTTGATATTGAGCTTTTTATGAATTTAAAATGTTAGACTGTAATTGGGGTAGAAGTAATGCAGTGTTTGGTAAAATGGCTTGGTTTCTTTTTTTCAGTGTTGCTCCAAAATTTGACTAGCATGGGGTATTTCATCAAAAATGGCTAGGAAAGAATTCTCCATCTGATGCATATACCATGTGTCTTATGTTGAGTTGAAAGTTTGGGCTGCTTTTGATTAAAATTAGATTTTATGAATTTTGTACTAATTAATGTAAAATTTAACAAATTACCAATTATTCTTTTATGTTTATAGGCAACCAAAATTTTGTTTAATGTCATCTTTTTATGTCTATAGATATTACTCACAGACAATGTTCCAGCAGTCTGGTCAGGAACTTGGTGATAACTTGAAGGCTTGCATGACAAGTACACCATTCATTTCTTACATGATTCATCTCTCTCTCTCTCTCTCTCTCTCTCTCTCTCTCTCTCTCTCTCTCTCTCTCTCTCTCTCTCTCTCTCTCTCATAGTGGCTCTGAAGAAATACCATTCTATTAATAACACGTTCCCTGATCGCATTGTTGTGTACCGTGATGGTGTTGGAGATGGTCAGGTTAGTAACTTATTAGTGGTTGTAGTAATACAGCTCATTTCTGTTGGGGCTTCCCAGAAAATTTTGGCATTATTGCTCAAAAATGAGAGCAATGGGCTTTAGCTAAATTTTATCACAAAATGTCCATGACAGATTTCTCTAAATTTGTTAATACATGTACTTGTTTTTTATGTTTTGTAGAAAATTTGAGCTGATTCTGTTCAAATTTGTAGATTTGTGAATTTTTTAAGTTGCTAAAAAATGGGCCAAGGCCGAATTTTGTCAAAAATGGCTAAAAGAGAATTCGACATTTTCCTGATGCACATGCTGTGTTAAGTTTGAGCTGGTTCCGATCAAATTTGGAATTTTTATGAATTTTGAAGTTCAAAACATGAGCCAAAGGCTATATAACCTTTTGTTTTTGGCTAAATTCTGTCAAAAAATGACTGATAGAATCCTCCATTTTTATAATTTATTTTGCATAATTATACTTGTTGTAATGTTGTGTAGAAATTTTGAGCTGATTCTTATTTTCTATTATTTCCCCCTCAGTTACATATTGTTAAGGAACATGAGGTTGTTCAGATGCTGGAGTCATTTAGCTCAACATCTGGTGATAGCTACAAGTAAGCAACTTATTATTATTATTGTGTGTGTTGTCTTGTTTTGTGTTATTATTATTACTAATTGTTGAATTTTCTCTAAAGCCCAACATACACTACATTTAACAATGTTACTTTCAACATTTGCCCAGCCTTTGATCATGCTTTGATGTGGTCAAGCAACATGTTGCCTTGAATAGAAAGCCTTTCTATTCCTTTCAACAAGGTTGAAAGAAAGATCAAAGCCTGGCAACATGTTGCTTGTAGTGTATGTTGGGCTTAACTCTTTGTTCTCTGCCTCACTCTCTCTTTCAATCGTAGGCCTAAGTTTGCAGTTGTAGTTGTCAAGAAAAGGATCAACACTCGTTTGTTTGCTCCTGATCAGCGAGGACAGCCCTCCAACCCACTGCCTGGCACTGTTGTTGATGATCAAGTCACAAAGCCTGACTGGTAGGTACCTCATTCCCTAGTCCTGCTCATTTTGATTTTACTCTTTAAATATTATGTGGTATTTCTTGCTAGTTGCTATGCAGTTATTATTCCCATGGTGCATGTAAATTTATTTTATATTGGTGTGTGGCCTGCACTCCAATGGCTACAAACAAAGGATACCCTTCCTTGCCTGTTGGAATGTTTATGATAACAGTTCTGTTTTTGTGGCTATAGCCTTCCAGCCTGTGGCTCACTGCTCTCATGATACATGTTTATATAGTACTTGCTTTGCTTGCATGTTTTGTTTTGTTTAATTTATTCCCTTCCTAATGTAAGTGGAAATATGTGTCTTAATTAGCATTTATACATGTACATCATTGTGTGATACAGTCATGGAGAAATTTTTAGTGTTGCTCAATACTGTATGTATATTGCAAATTTTTTGAGGGCTATAAATTATGTGATTTTTTGAATATTTGTGTAAATAAAATTGTGGCACAAGATGGCAGGTGATATAAATTTACAAAAATTAAATCCCCAAAATAGATTTTTTTGGCAATTTTGCTAAATTTACAGGCAGGCTAAAGCCTTCAAACATCTTTCGCTATACAGTATAAATAGAGTCCATTCTTTGTTCATT
Source organism: Amphimedon queenslandica (assembly GCF_000090795.2). NCBI lineage: Eukaryota > Metazoa > Porifera > Demospongiae > Haplosclerida > Niphatidae > Amphimedon > Amphimedon queenslandica. Next base: position 183,206 of record NW_003546243.1, on the reverse strand, counting down.
TTTATTGAGAAAGATTTATTTTGGTTAGATGCAATGAGATGCAATGTTTAACTTTGTATCAGGAATTGAATTTAGTTCTTGTATGGTATCCTATAGGGTATCCACCCATTCTTAACCCCTCCCCAAACATAGTGTTTATGCTGTCTAATGTAATAATAATTTTTTTGTTTTATTTTTCATTCTTTATAGGTATGATTTCTTTTTGGTCAGCCAGTCTGTTCGTCAGGGAACCGTTAGTCCCACGCATTTCAATGTTATTCATGATACATCAGGACTGACTCCAGATCACATGCAAAGACTTACTTATAAGCTCACCCATCTTTATTATAACTGGCCGGTAAGGGAAAGTATATATTTTTTACTGCCTTTTCCTCTAATTTTGCTATATGCAATTGAATTAAAGTCTATTGTTTTCAGATAGCTTTCTTAGAAAATTACTTGCCTGGTCTATAGCTGTTTTTGTACTCATTGCTTGTGAAATTTTGATTTAAATTAGTCGATCTTTTTTATATCATTTTACTGGTACTGTATAGCTAGAAAATTTGGTGAATGGAAGTTAATTCACCAAAATTTTAGTTGTCAATTTGATAGGGTTCCATAGGAGCATGTACAGAGTTAAAATTTCGCGAAAATTTTAACCTCCAAACCTCTTTTAAAAGTCAATTTGCCAAATTTTAACACTACAAATTTTCTAGCTATATGTATCATGTATTATTATTTAAGTATCTTTTAACTGTCATCTAAGTATCATTTCGTGTAGTTATACATGTATGTACATAAGCAGATATGTTTCTTTATATGCATGTACATGTACGTTATAGGCTGTACTAGCAAATTGCCCTTTTCATTGGCTGTTCTACAAGTACTACATCATAGTTCTATTGTTTAGTTTATGTAAAGTGTAGTAATAGCAAGTTCTTTTATTTTGTATAGGGTACAGTGAGGGTTCCTGCTCCGTGCCAATATGCTCACAAGCTGGCGTTTTTGGTTGGACAGTCTATCCACAAGTCTCCAAGCACAGCTATTGCAGACCGCCTGTACTTCTTGTAGCCAGTGGGCGGCTCTCATTATGGACTACTTAATCATTTAATCATCATTATTATATAATATTCACTTATTATGATCATTTTGGTTCAGGACACATTTTTACTAGGACGTGACATTCAAATTATAACTGATTCTTTTGATGATTTAAGTCATTAATGATATTTTGGTAATTTGTCTTCAGCATTCATCCAATATAGTTCAATTTAAATTAAGATCATCTGAAGTGAAGTTACTTTTTTTAGTAGGAATTTTTGAACTGGGTATCAAATATGTAATGAAGTACATTACTTCAAGATATGTGACTGTAGTTAGAGTCTACCAAAGTGCTAATCACTCTTGCTCATAATTATGATAGTGTATTGTAACATATTGACTTGAAATTTAGCAAGGAAATCATTGAAATTTTGTTCCTTTAGATCATCTGATGGGCTGGTTCAGTTTGTCATTCACATACACTTTTATGATTCTAATTGACAGTCTGCTAAACTTCAATGATTAAAAAACATTGAAAAGGTAGCATAAAATCACGATACATACATGAAATAAATTAATCTATAACAATAATAAAAGACAAATAATGTATAACAAAGTGCAAGAGATAAAAAGTCAATAGTCTATAATCAAAATAAGACGTCATCATGTCTTCGTGGACGTGGTTGACGACGAACATTAGTTTTAACCACTCGTCTTCTAGGAGCCATATCATCCTGATAAGAACAGTAAGAAACTGCAGCAGCGACCAAATACAATATGAGACAGAAGCAAAATAAATACAACAGTCCTATCATGATCAGTGTACCATAATAGACTCCACTGTCACAGTAATTAGCGTCTGCACTATTAAGGCTCGGTGGATTACTAAGTATGAACCACGTGCCCATTAATGTAAGGATTGTAGTCAGTGCTACAAATACTAAGAAGCATCCTTCCATTATCCCAATGCAGGCTGAGCAGGTCACTGATTTCTCTGAGTTGCAGAAGTTACCGATTTTACAGCACGAGAGAGCAGAGTTGAAGAGGCGTAGTAGGAGCGTAACAAAGAACATGGCACTTATTGACATTAGGAGACTAATGATGAGCCTGCTATTGTGTGGACACCTATTGTAACCAAACACACCTAGTGAGAGGGAGGGAGAGAGAGGTGGGGAGAGAGAGAGAAAGTAGATGAGGAGAGTTAAACAAAGTAAGAAAGAAACGAGAAACAACCTATTTACTCTGTGATCAGTGCATGCGTGTGTGTGTGTGTGTGTGACACTGTGTTTGTGTGTGACACTGTGTTTGTGTGTGTGTGTGTGGGTGCGTGTGTGTGTGTAAATGACTGAGTGAGTGTAGAACAGCTCATTATGATTTACTATAGTGCATGCATAGTAGAGTGCATGCACATAAAAGGTATGAGTGTGTTCCAGTCAGTAGTGAGGTACTGTTATCATAAACACCAATAGAAATGACAAGCTTCTGTCAACACATGCTTTATCTCACGTACCTGTCAAGAACATAGCCACAGGTAGAGCCAATAGGAAGAACAGTAATGTAAAACCACAAACTGAAATATGAGAAAATAAAAATATGAATAATATGAAATATGAGAAAATAAAAACTATGAATAATATTATATTATCATAATGTAATAATGACTGTTTTGGCTATGACATTTATTTTCTAAGTACCAGTAACTCAAAATTTATTGAGCAGAGGTCATCATCATACACATCATTATACATACATTGTTAATAAGTTTCCTATTTCCTAATTAAAAAAAGGTCACACTTATTGTTATTTGAAGCTTTTAGCTATGCTCTGTCCAAAGCAAGAGCTCATTAGTGCTATTCAAGATTACTACAAAAAAATGATAAGTGAGCTAAACAGCATGAAATAGAGAGTTTTCTCCTATCAATTTTTGATGAGATTTGGCCAATGGCCATTGGCCAAATTTTTGAACAACTTGAAAAATTCACAAAAAATTCAATTATAATCAATTTTTTTACACAATAAAAAACAAGTACACATATTAGAAAAAATTATATAAATGGAAAAATCTCTCCTTTTCAATTTTGATAAAATTTGGCAAAAATCCTTGTACAGGGACTTTAGCCCAATTTTGAGCACTTTTAAAAATTAAAAAAAAAATCCAAACTTGATTGTAATAAGCTCAAACTTTCCAACACAACATAAGGACATGCACATGTATAAAGAATGATCATTGATGTTTCAGTGGCCCAGGTGGATGTGAATCGACATGAACATATATCAGCCTAATTTGTACAGTATATTAGCTTCCTAATAACTGACAACCAGTGAAGCTTAGCCTTATAAAATAATTCACATGCAGTCAAATGATCAATCAATGTATAATGACTTACACCAGAGGCCACAGCAGATACATTTTATCCTCTTAATTCTTGACACTTTTTTCCTCAATGACTGACGATTGGGCAAATGAGCTTCACTATCCAAATCAACATCAGGAGAAGAGAGAGTGACTGCTTTGAGCATGAGAAAGGCCATGTTGAAATTAGAGAGTTTCTCTAGGAAGTGTTGTTGTCTCATTTGTCTTGTCGGTGGTTCCCTCGATCCTGAGGGTCGGTGAGAGTGCTGTCTCTGACGGGGTGGGCCATGCATCGAGGAATTTGAGGAGGTGCGGCTTTGTTGTCGTGGCAACTGTTGTCTCGATCCTTGCCGTGAACCGGCCCCCGGGCCAGATCCTAAAATGTAAATATTTTAGGTCACATTACAAGATTATGCTTAACATGATAATTCACACAGGAAAGATGATTAGTAAATATGGTGCTTCTCTCTTTCTCTATGTACAACTTATGTAGGAATGTTGCTTTGATAATACTTCAAGAAATGCTAATTATTACCAATTGCTTATAGTAATTGCATAATGATGAGATAACTCTGGCACAAAAGTACATTTATAGTACCAGTAGGAGATTATTCAAGTCGTTATGATAACAATCTTAGTGTTAATACGACCTCTATAAATTACAGACATGTAAATGTGACTATTACTGTGAAATATAATATTTGTTAGTGTATAAACTCATACAAGTTTAAAACAAATGTAGCTATAGCTGTATGGTAAAGTAAAAATATGTTAAAGAAATAACAATGAAAGAATGAAAAAAGATACAAGTGTACATTTGTACATGATATTGAGGACTGCAAGCAAAACAAACAGCTTATTCCAAGCCACTCACAGTGAGCCTTTGATGTTATTATTGATCTTATATTACCAGTTATGATGAAGTACAGTATAAATGTTGCTTGCCAGAATAAAAATGGATTTTTATTCAATGCAGTATATTGCTGTATAAATAGCTTTTATACAATAATTATTAACACCTTAAGACTGATAATTGTCTCGTTTTCAAAGTATTGTATAATGCTTTGGGCAGAGTTTATTTCAACGATTGGCAAATTTTGATTAAAAAATCGACAATCATTATCTTAATGAACGTACTCGGTAATAAAATTTATGTGTACAAAATCACAAAAATAAAACTCACAAATGCTTATATAAGGTATGTCTACTTGGGTATTTATGTACTTTGTGGTGGTCGTTGGTGAGCTTGCTGTCTAATGGCAGAAGGAGGAGGAGGGAAGCTGGGAGCATTAGGAGTAGGAGCAGGTGGAGGAGTCAATGGGACAACTAAAGAAGGACCAGCAGCAACAACATCATCATATGAAGGAGGAGGTGCTGATGGAACTAATGGATGGAGAAACAAATGAAATGAGCCATAGAATAAATACTGAGGACTCACTGGCATCATTATCATCATAGTCCATGACTGTCACGCAGTGCTATACCGCCAGTAGGAACCGTTCTAGCTGTGTGGAGTCAGTTCCTGAGGTTACGGTATTAAGATGTGTGTGTCCTGTGGAAGTGTCCTCCAAATTATGCTTTGCTTGTTGTTTACGTTTATCATTATTCATGGTCCACGCCCTTATTAGACCACGTGACTAGATAGCTACACACGTGGAATTGATTGTGGATACATCAAGGGAGGGGCTCAATGGCTGGATTAAGAAGGTTTTGTCTTTTGTCAAGAGGATACTCCACTCGCTGTTTCTTTGACGTGTCAGCATCACAGAAGCAGCTAGGAAGAATTATAATGGAGGTGAATGTACTATATCTAGTCATTGGTTTTATGAAATGCTTTGTTAAATTTTAGTTGAGGACTGATGTGGTGCCGAAAACAGCTGGTAATCATTTATTTATTTTTAAAAATAAAAATTAAACTTTTTATTTTAGAGAATTTCCGTGCTCTGTGTACAGGAGAAAAAGGTTACGGATTCAAAGGGAGCTCATTCCATCGTGTTATCCCTGGATTCATGTGTCAGGGCGGGGACTTTACCCATGGAAATGGAACTGGCGGTAAATCAATATATGGCGCTAAATTTCCTGATGAGAATTTCCAATTAAAGCACACTGGTAGTGGTACGCTGTCAATGGCTAATGCTGGTCCTAATACCAATGGATCTCAGTTCTTCATCTGCACTGCTGACACTCCGTGGTAAATTATTTTTATTTCTCATTCTGTTCAGCTTCTTGCCAGTGTATTTAATGATTTTAAAATATCTACATAAAAAACAACAATAGAGTAGGTGCTGGTATTATGAGATGGTTTGTATTATGTGTAATTTCAATGATGTTATTTTTAAAATTCAAAATGTTAAGTGTTTGATAACTTAAGTAACACATCTACTCTAGAGGGAAGAGAGAGTTTATTTCTACTGTTATTTTATTAAATTTTGAGTTATACCCTATATCCAAAGCATTTTTTGTCAAAAATGGTTAGGAATATTTCCTAACGCATGAACTTGTTGAATAGAATTTATTAGGTCATTGTGATCAAAATTTTAAGTTACCCCTAAGTGAAACTGACTGGGAGAGAATTCTCTATTTTTATGATATTGCCTGATGCATATACATGTTTTTATGCTGTGTAGAAAGTTTGAACTGATTCCGATCAAAATTGGATTTTTGCGAATTTTTAAAGTTGCTCCAAAATCAGGCAATATAGTACACGGTTTTTGGCCAAATTATGTCAAAATTTAAAAGGAGAGAAATCTCTATTTTTATTACATTGCCTGATGCATATACATGTTCTTATGCTGTGTAGAAAGTTTGAACTGATTCCGATCAAAATTGGATTTTTTACGAATTTTAAAAGTTGATCCAAAATCAGATGAAAGTCCCTGTACTATAGCAAGGCTGCAAAAGTCGTGGCAGCCATTTTGAAGTGGGGTGAATCCTACTTAGTAACGCTACCGCGTTACTAATAACACGGACTTTGGCCAAAATTTTGTCAAAATCGAAAAGGAGAGAATTTTCTATTTTTATTACATTCCCTAATACATATACATGTTCTTATGCTGTGTAGAAAGTTTGAACTGATTCTGATCAAAATTGGATTTTTTATGAAATTTTAAAGTTGCTCCAAAATCAGACAAAATTCCCTGTACTATAGTACACAGTCTTTGGCCAAATTATGTCAAAATTGAAAAGGAGAGAATTCTCTATTTTTATTACATTCCCTAATACATATGCATGTTCTTATGCTGTGTAGAAAGTTTGAACTGATTCCGATCAAAATTGGATTTTTTATGAATTATGTCAAAATTGAAAAGGAGAGAATTCTCTATTTTTATGACATTGCTTGATGCATATTCATGTTCTTATGCTGTGTAGAAAGTTTGAACTGATTTCGATCAAAATTGGATTTTTTACGAATTTTTAAAGTTGATCCAAAATCAGACGAAAGTCCCTGTACTATAGTGTCACCATTAACCTGATTCGCTGCCGATACTCTTTCGCTATTCTCAAGGCAGCAATCAGGTGCTTACGAGGATCACGATCAAGAGTGAGATCATTCGATTCAAACGATTTCTGCAGAGCTATCTCAGAAGCTCGTCTTACCCTAACCTAACCTATTCATTTTATCTTATTATTTTTCTATCACTTATTTCTGTTATTATTATCTCATTTATTAACCTGCTATTTATCCCTGTGTTATATCTATTTTGTAAAAAAATTGTTTATTTAAGGGCTCAGTTCCCTTCTACACTGTACTATAGTACACGGTCTTTGGCCAAATTATGTCAAAATTGAAAAGGAGAAAATTCTCTATTTTTATTACATTGCCTGATGCATATACATGTTCTTATGCTGTGTAGAAAGTTTGAACTGATTCCGATCAAAATTGGATTTTTTACGAATTTTTAAAGTTGATCCAAAATCAGACGAAAGTCCCTGTACTATAGTACACGGTCTTTGGCCAAATTATGTCAAAATCGAAAAGGAGAGAATTCTCTATTTTTATTACATTGCCTGATGCATATTCATGTTCTTATGCTATGTAGAAAGTTTGAACTGATTCCGATCAAAATTGGATTTTTTATGAATTTTTAAAGTTGCTCCAAAATCAGATGAAAGTCCCTGTACTATAGTACACGGTCTTTGGCCAAAATTATGTCAAAATCGAAAAGGAGAGAATTCTCTATTTTTGTAATATTCCCTAATACATATACATGTTCTTATGCTGTGTAGAAAGTTTGAACTGATTCCGATCAAAATTAGATTTTTTATGAATTTTTAAAGTTGCTCCAAAATCAGACAAAATTCCCTGTACTATAGTACACGGTCTTTGGCCAAATTATGTCAAAATCGAAAAGGAGAGAATTCTCTATTTTTATTATATTCCCTAATACATATACATGTTCTTATGCTGTGTAGAAAGTTTGAACTGATTCCGATCAAAATTAGATTTTTTATGAATTTTTAAAGTTGATCCAAAATCAGACAAAATTCCCTGTACTATAGTACACGGTCTTTGGCCAAATTATGTCAAAATTTAAAAGGAGAGAATTCACTGTTTTTTTTAATTTTCCAATGGATATACAGTCAAACCTGCTATTGTGGACAGTCTAAAATAATACGCCTCTATAATCAAGACAGGCAGTAGTGGTCCCAATACTATATAAGTGTAAATTGATAAACCTCTCAAATAAGGACACTTTCATAATCAGGACAGTATTATTGGGTCCCAGAATAGAGAGATTTGACTGCTTGTGTTGTGTAGAAATTTTAAACTGATTTCGATAAAAATTGGATTATTTACAAATTTATTAAGTTGCTCAAATATTGAGTAAACAGCCCTGTATTATAGTACATGGTAATTTTGGCTAGGAGAATTTTCAGCATTTTTATTGCACATGCATAGTACATGTACTTATGTTGTTTAGATAGTTTGAGCTGATTCTAATCAATGAATTGTTTAGATTGCTAAGTACTCTATAATTTTGATAACCACTTCCTCAAGCAGCTAGCCTGTAGTAAGGCCTAGCCTACATGTAGACATTATGACCATTGTGTGCCTAGTCACTACCTATGGATGCATGCTTTACATTCAATTTTGAGTTGATTCTGGCTTTAAATTTGAACTGCTTAACAAAGAGCATGGACTTTTAATTGGTTGATTGTCTATTGCCAAAATGGATGCAAAGAAATATCAATTTTTGTGACATTTTCTGATACATCTTGTATTATGTAAAGACTAAAGAGAGTTTGAATTGCTGAAATTGTGGGCCAAATACCATGATCTCATAACTGTCAAAGTTTTGACAACATTCTAATACTGAAAAAGACTACAGATTAGTATTATGTACAAATTAGTATTATGGGTCAACATTAAATTTGACGTTTCCCAATTTATGTTAGTTAGCTTGTATTAAATTTTTAATTATAAAAAGCAAAATTTGAACAATTTGAAAACTATGATTTGAAAAAATTAAGCAACTTGTATATGAACTATGTTTTTTGTTTTTTGTAGGTTGGATGGTAAACATGTTGTATTTGGATCAGTGGTAGAAGGAATGGATGTCATCAAAATTATTGAAAGTTATGGATCACGTACTGGGAAGTAAGCATGACGCATTAAGTCTTGTATTCAGTTGTGTTTATTTTGTAGGACAAGTGAAAAGATTACGATTACTGATTGTGGAGAAGTAAAGGAAGAAATTTAACTTCAAAACAATTACTATTATTCATTATCAGTCTCAATGAATGCACTTTGTAGTAAATCATTCATAATAATTGCTCACTAAAAGGCTCTTAGATTATGCTTTGCTTTTATAGTATTGAAGTGTGTGCATGTATGTATTTCTCTTCTGAAATTCTTTCACCAGTCATACTATCTTCAGTATCTTGAGGCTCATGTCAATCTCCCCCAAATAGTCGCTTCCCAAAGCTTTTTATAATAGGTACCGGTAACTTATTTGTCATTTTTGTCAATGTTTCAAAAAATACAAAATAATTTAAAATTATTAATTTTACTCGTTAAGTTTTTGAAGAATAAGGGTCATATGAGGTCGAGCTCTAGGATCAGTGTTAATTCCTGTTTGAATTATTGATTTCATTGTAGACCAAGAGACTTGACAGGCTTGTTGTTCCCTTGCTTCTCTTTTCATGGCTGGTGGTTGATGAAGGACCATTTCCATTAGAAGAATAGAGTAACTGTAAATATCCATTGCTGGACTATGTAGTTCAGGATTAAAGGCTTCTGGTGCAGCATATGCTTGATTACCTGGCATAACAGTAGTGGCTGCTTCTTGAAGATTAGCTGTACCATAATCGGCTAATTTGGCATCATAACCAGCAGGTCTAGTGCAAGGCTTTAATAATACGTTAGGACTGCTGACATCTCTGTGAATAATAGGCTGAGGCTTAAACAGGTGAAGGTAGTTGAGGCCTAAAGCTACATCTTGAGCAATGCTGAGAATCTGCTCCTTTGTCAATTGGTTCTTCTGAAGCTCTTTATGAAGGCTAGTGCTCATGAGCTCAGTCAATATGAGAGGATTACCAACTTTGGTTGCACCAATGAACTGGACCAAATTAGGATGACGTAGCTGTGATGCTATACTCATTTCCCTAGAGAAAAGAGCTAGATTATATTCTGATATGATGATAGTATGAAGTGACTTGACAGCTACTCTTAAACCTCTAAAGATTCCTACTTTAACACTGGCATAGGATCCTCTTCCTAGCTCCTTATGTGTCAAAATCACTTCATCTTTACAAATGACCCAGTGATCATTCCTTACTACTTGCTGCTGGTAAACACGATTTGCTTCCTGAGACTCGTGTAGTTCTCTTTCTTTCTCTTGCAACTGATAGCGATACCTTAGCATCTCTTGCTCTTTCACAGCTTCTTCTCTGTCCTTCTGCTCCATTCGAATATGAAAGAATTGTGCGTCTTGCTCCCTTTGATTTTTCTGCTGTTGCAATTCAGCTTCCTTTTGTTGCAATTCTACCTTGCAGTCATTGAGTTGCTGAGACTCCCCTAGCCATTCTTTCCGTACTAATTTGAGCTGGTGATGATACATGGTCCTGTATTCTTCAGTGGTCAAATCATGAGAGTTTAATGTAGCACTTACTATCCAGTTTCCCTTGCCACTGGTAACTACAGCATAAAAAATTATAATAGTTATGATAATAATTGTCTGTTGAGGTATTTTGAACTATCCACAAATAGTGTATTATAACCCCATGCCATCATATTGCTCTGTTGTCAAAAAAACCAACAGTCTATCATTTGACAAAAGTTAGTCCAAGACCGTGTACTCAGTCTCAAAATACATAAAAATTTAATTTTAATTAGGATCAGCTCAAACTAGATACACAACAACAACAAAACATGCATCGTATTTCCATAAATAAAAGCCCGGGCGTCTATTTCCTAAAATGGTATTTTGACCTCAAAAAAATATAAAAACGTTAAAATTAAGAATTCTCCCCAAGTCAATTTTGACAAAATTTGGCCCAAGACAGTGTACTGTAGATGGTCTCCAAAAATTTTTTTTAAACTTTAAAAATTCTATTTTAATTGGAATTAGCTCGAACTAGATACACAAAATCAGAACATATATGTGGATCAAAAAAAATTATAAAAATGAAGAATTCTTTCCTAGTACTTTTTTTACAAAATTTGACCCGAGACCGTGTACTATAGTACATGGTCGGCAAGAAGCTCAGCACTATACTGGGAAACCCTGATTGCCTACATGTGGACTACACAGTGCATGTACATACGATCATGTAATTTGAAAGGCTACTGAGGGAGATTGAGAGCATTTTCTCTGCATCTGTATTGAGTTGGTAGTCAGTACATTAGTTTCAATTAAAATTCCAATTACCATACTGTTCAGGTATAAGCCTCAATTACAATGGCCCAGGTCTGACTCGGACAAATTATAATTACTCACAATCATTAATTACTATTCCCGTTATACTACCTAAAGTGCTCACCTAATTCCGTTAGCATAACAGTATTAGGAAACTTTACACACTTCTTGCTATCATCTAGTCCTCCAATAGTTATTACCCAGATGCAGTGAGGACTCATATTAAAAACTGAGAGAGAGTGGCCCCATCTCTTACTAATACAGTGAGGTACATCTAACTGTTGGAGAAAAATAGTTATTATGATATTTGTGACAGTTTATATAAAGTTTATTGGCACAAATGTACAACATGTTAAGTGTAAACAGCATTAACCTTTAGCCATGAGTATTCTGTAATGTCTAAGATCCAGCAATCATCAATTATGTCATCACTGTTATCCCTTCCACCACTTATCAGTAGCATTGGAGATGATCCAGGAATAACAGCAGCAGCGTGAATATACCTCACTTCAGGCCAAAGACTCATTGCTTGAGGCTTCTTTATACGCTGCCAACACTAATAAGAAATTATATGAAGTTATGTGAATGTGTATGTGCATATATGTATAGCGTACCACTGTTCCAATTGATATTTCGAGTTGATAAATATGGTTACTGACAAATACAGCCCCTACAGTGTCATCACTCTCTGATCCACCAAACAGAATAGCTTTTGTGTTGTTTATCTTTTCAATGATGAATCCGTGAATATGTGGGGGGTATTGACCGACAATTAAGGGGTTACTCCATTTTCCTACATGCAGAAAGATTAACAATTCCAAATTAAGTACTATATGTGTATTATACATCCTGCTCTTATATGGGTTGATGACCTGAAACTACGGATGCTTTGATTTGATATCACCAAGCAAAGTTGATCCATATACATGTACATGTATACTAATACATGTAAGAGAAGAATTAAAAAATTTATGGCTTCTCAATACACCAAATTCACAGTAATTTCCTCAGCATTTCATAAAACAGATTACATCCAAACATAATTTTTGAGGGTCATATGTATAAATAACATACATTTTTCAATAAATTAAAGCCAAGAGTACATGTACTCTAGTTAAAGCTTCAGTTTCAATATGCATAGCATACTACAATATTTTCCATAGCATCTCTTACTTGATGATAAATTATAAACTGAGTGTTCGTTAGTACGCCATCTACCGTCAGGCAGTTTTGTATATTCGGTATGCGGTGCTTGTAGAGTTGGTTTGGATCCGATGCCACCTATTATAAGTAAATGATGCATTCCGTTGTGCTCGAATGTGATCATTCCACCATGACATCTCATCATAACCGGCCTAGTTGTATTAGTTGCCTCAATCACTCGCCATTGGAAAGTGACAGTATCGAGCTCCGTAATGCTATTATGAAAGCAGACGTCATGACCACAATACCCTCCAAAGTAATATAACTTCTTATTGATTGCAGAGCAGGAGTAGCCTCTCACTCCTAATGGAGGAGAGCCAGTAGTATCTCTATTGACCCATTGGCCAGTTGAAAGGGACAGGTATTGTATGCTACTGGTGGTCCTTCTCTTTTCTTCACTATCATGTACTTCAGGTAAACGGCCATCCTGTCTCCCGGCCCACACAAAGACTGTGTCGTCTAGGCTCACAGATACAGAGAAATGACCAGCTCTTTCGTTCAGTTGATAGCGAGGTTGATAACGGTGATCTACAATTAGTTAGAAATTCCATTGGACATTACGTGACTGACAACAAAATTATGATGACAACTTACTAAATAGCCTAGCCATGATAGCATTATCTACAATGACAGTAAGCCGAGCCCTTACAAATGTTTTTTGTTTAATTGAATTTGCGGTTGCATGCATGGTCATAATTATAATTATTATACGTGGGAGGGAGTCTGAATGAAATTGAAATGGGATAAAAATTTATACTAAAAAATAATTATATTAAGCACTTTCAAAAAATAATTATGATTTTTATGATAAATTCTCCATAACTTAATTACTGTTATAATGCATAATTCACATCACGTTTCATCTTTCTTCAAGAAGATTGTCATTAGTAACTGAACTGTCAACAACTCCTACACTTCCTCTTATTCTACCATAAGCTGGATTATTATCAGTCATTAAACTATGAAACTGATATGCTTCATTGCTTGCAGTAGCTATCTCATGATGCTGTGAAGAAGGAGTCTCTGCAATGCAATCAAATAACATTACTGAAAATATACATAAGAAAACTTACTATATGCTTTCTTCTTGTAGATAATATAAATGACTGATATAGTAAGACATATTATTAGTGATATTATGACAGCACTCAATAATGACATGGTCACTGGATTAATAAAGAGGTTATAAAATAAATCAATATAACTAACCTGCACTTGCAACAGTAACACTATTGCTGTTCATAGTGAATGATGGTGTAGCAGTAGGGAATGATGAAGTAGTAGGGACAGTATTAGTAGTGGTAGCATACATAATAATAGTATCTATTGATGTACACAATGGCTTAAATGCATAAAACTAATATAATGTAAATTGACTCACTAAGTGGTACTATAAATGGTTCACTACTACCAACATCATTAGTGAAGGCAATACTGATGTTACACTGTTGATACTGAGGTACCAATACCAACCCTTTTATATTATTCATATCCTTTATGAAGTATGTGACATTGCTATAGACATCAGTACCACTACATATTACAGACACAGTAACATGTTCAAGAACTTCATGAGCACATTCCAGTACAATCTATATAATGATGATGATGACAGTAATGAAGTAATTTAGCTTAACTGGGATTTGGAACTGGACAATAATCATATCTTGTGTATAAGAAAGTACATCAATTGATGTGTTTACTGTAGCTGATGTAGGAACTATTAAAGGATAATCATTATCAACAATAAGTATAATGTGTAGGTACCTCTTTGATATGAGAATGTATTGTTATCAGATATTCCCTCTTTAATTGGAGTAGCTTCATTTATAACATAAGTATAGCGATGAGTGAATAAGTCATTATCCACAAACTGATAATTAGTATCATATACTGATACAGCATCTATTAAAGAACCAGTGACATCATCATATATTTTCAGGCGGTAAAAAACATTTGGACTATTGATGACTCCATTTTGACTATTCCAAGTGATATTGACAGTAGAACAATTGTATACTGATGATTGAATACTATGAACTGGTCCTAATATATCTATAACTAAAATGAATATAAAAAACTTTTTTATGACCATTATAAAAATTAATGATAAAATGGCAATAATAATTATTATTGTTATTGTTATTAAACTATTTCACTCAATAACTTCAATTTTTATGAAGTTTTTGTTTTATTTTCATTCTGCAAAAGGGCATACTGATTTTGCTAACCTGTTTTTTTTGTTTTTCAAATTTTGGGTATGCTTAATTTGTATTTGGAACTTAAAAAAAGAAGCCCCCTTTATACAGATTTTATTATTGCCTTGGTAAATTAATTAGCTTTACCATATAGTGCTTTATTTTCAAGGAGCTAAACTTTTGCTATTTTTGCAGTTAGCATAAAACTGAAAAATTAAAGACCCGCTAAAATTTCAATTGCCATTAAAGGTGTGGCACTAACTTTGCAAATCCGCAACAATTATTTCCATGAAAAATTGATTTTTATTAATCAGCAAAATTGTAGCTCCAAAAAATTAAAGCGCTATACGGTATTCTTTTTTGATACTCTTCAATTAAATACAATCTTCTAGAATTTACAAAATTTATTATCCTAAAAAAGAGATACTCTACTCAGATTCCTTCAAACCAGTGAATCACTTAATGGGGAACACCTGGTTGATTTAACCAAGCCTAACACATTGTAATGAAATGTACATTATACATTCTTCCACCTTATTATGTTAGTATTGCATGTGGGGGAGTTTCATAACTGAATAAAATACACACAAATACATGCACATGTATAGTGCATTACTTTGTACAGAGAGTGCCCAAGATACAGATTCTCTCTCATTATCAAAGAATCCTTCCCATAAGCATTGATATACACCAGTTCTTGCTGGAGATAGATCATTTAGTATCAAAGTCTCATTGTTATTAGTTAATTGTAGTCCATTGAAATACCATCGTAGCTTTACATCTGTTCCATTAGCTCTACATGTAAAGTTGATGTTTTCTAATTCATAATATCGAAATGAAGAGGCATTCTTTACTGATGGAAACTCTACTACACTCAGAGGTTCTGAAAATAGAAAAAGTGAAGGAGACAGAATGAGATGATCAAGGAAGATTAAAGAAGGGGATGAAATAAAAAGTAGGGAAAAGTGATTACGTGTATCACGATAAGAAAACAGAACATTCACCAATACCAAGAGTACATACCTACAACAGTATATCCCACAGTTACACTGGTATCAACATTAATACTATCTCGATCCAGAATCACATTAAGACCAGGTGTTGAGGCTAAAGTATTCGTAAATCTTATTCGAAGTAAGTTCCCATCTTGCATTGTAGGAGTAATAGCACCACTACCACCAACTTCAGTAGCACCATTAGTTGCAGCAATGTAAAAATATGAAATAGTAGAATCTTGACTAGATACAAATTGATTAGTAACTGGACGACGATATGCTATAAAAGCATTCATACCACCAGGTATTGTATTAACTAGAAAAAAATACCATAATAAGGGAATAATATAAAGCAATGTTTGTCATAAATGAACACATTACCTTTATACAATGTGTAGTTATTGCTTGAATTTTGTGGATTAACAACATTAATAACTCCACATTTATAAGTAGCAGTTATGTCATCATTAACCAAATTATATATAACTAAGTGCTGTCCATCATCTAATAATATGTACTTGGGATTTGTATCATCGACTGTATCAGGTTCTATAATTGTATCATTCTTATACCATACAATGGTAGGCACTGGCCTCTGTGTTACATTACAGAGTAATGCAACAGCTTGTCCTAGTCTTACTATCACTGTAGTATTGTCAGTATCACCAAATCCTTGGAAATCTAAATAAGGAATGAGTGAGAAAAGAAAAGTGAGGAAGTGCAAAAGATATCTATAATAATTGCACACCACAAGCACTCAAAAACATCAGTACTATCAAACAATAAGGGCA
>NW_003546243.1:163811-166457 GCF_000090795.2 Amphimedon queenslandica | reverse complement strand
CTTGTAATGCATTCTTGAATTAAAAATTACTATTAACTCATAGGAGTATTAATTCTTAACATTTTTGTTCATCTACAGCTATCTATAAAAATTTGTGAACTTGACTAATAATTGTCATTTACAATACATTATGTATAGTTTTATGATTAATAATTTTAAGTAATCACAACAAGTATCAATCAAGCCATGTACATTGTGGGTTGGGTGCTATGTCAAGAAGCATATGGTCTTAATTTGTGTCTATATCATGGACACATATCGGAGTTTAGTGTGAACAAATTATGTCTACTAGATTAGTATCATTGATGTGCATGTGCACATGTGTGTGTGCATGGTAGTAAAGATGTTACACAGTCATAACAATACAGTAAAGAAAGGAAAATGGTTACACTAACACTCCATAACGGGAGAAATGGGGAAAAGATACAGATGAACTATGAGCGATTTAGGGCTAGGCAAATTATGATAGCATAATTTGGAGCATAATAGGGCAAATTATTATGCTGGCATAATTGGAGCATATTGGGTCAAAAAATTTCTCGCTGACCACATGATCTCGACTACTAGTACAATAACCCAACTGCTTATAATACCTACCTACTCAAGTGTGGTGACCTATGCAAGTGTGGTGATCAGTCCAATGGCTTAAGCTATACTATTTTTCAGTGACTCAAAGTCTGAAAACTTTTTCAGATTCTGGCATTATTATAATATTGCAATTATAATAGATGCATGTACATGTAACTTGATATTTGAGTAAAGCTTAAAATATATAAGCATAATTGGATTCATTTCAAAGGATAATAGGATGGAATTCGGGTCAGTGCCTCAAAGCATAACAGGCAGAAATTGAAGTATAATTTGCCTATCCCTAGCAATTTCATTGGATGATAATAACAGGAAGAATTGATTGATCATCTAAGAAAACCTGTTTCATTCCCTAATTTAAATAACTTAATTCCTAGGCTACACATATTTATGTGGTAGTCCCTTGAAAATTTTCTTGACTTTGTTTTCTCTTTACAACTCTTGTCCCATTGAATTTGGTTTGTTTTGAAAAGATAATCTACTCTTGTTATTATTATAAATAAATATTCAATGGGGCGGGTACCTGACCAAACCATTTTTGTGAACAGGAATGAGGAATCATCTTCTTTTTTTAGGCTTAGCAAAATCATGATTGATTTTCGGTTATGCAGAAAATTGACACTCAACAGACAACAGAATATATAGTCTCACAAGCCAGACCATTACTATTATTATTTCGTGTGAACCAGACCCGACTAACCCTTTTCACTATCCAGGGTAGTAGTAAAAGTAGAAACAAAACAAAACCAAAAACAGAAAGAAACCAAAACAAAAACAAAACTAGGGGACTAAAATTAAAAAATAATAATAATAATAATAATAATAATTATTATTATTATTATTAAACACTTTACAGGTAAGAAGTGGGAAGGACAAAAAATAGGGGTTATGAAAGAGTACCTGAAGGACAAGTAGCCAAGAAGCCACAAGCCAAAAAAAAATACAAATAAAACAATATAAGAAATGTGACAATAGTAGCATTAGTAGAAGAATAATTAAACCCTAAACCAACCTTAGGGACAGTCCTAACACAACTAGGGGACTCCTAACTACAATGGGAGATTGCTATTTTGGCGTTTCTTTTCGTTTCTAACCCTTATGTACTCTTGCTTTTACTAATACCCTCACTATCCATGCCCCTCCGGCCACCATTTGTATTGGTAGCCCTTCCCGCAACCTTCACCGTTATATATCAAGACCATGCAGTCTGTTTGCCACTCACCAGCATTAGTTACAGTAGCAAAATAAAGACACAGGAATGACTGGAAACAAAACCCAATGTTAGAAAGAGCCATGATATTCTCTTTGGAACTGCAAGATGCCGAGATCTAGCAGGATGGAGGGGCTGGCAGAACATCCGGTATTCATCATAGATAAATTATTAATCAAATAAATGTATTGCCAGGAGCACAAGGTATTGCTGATTCGGTGTGTATGTAAAATTTTTATGGCAATAAGTTTTTTATTTTAAAAAACCCTAATATAGTTATTTCTACTAAAATAATAAAATTAATTACATTCTTGGAAGAGATTCTCGGAAAAGTACACGGACCGCTCCTGGCCAAGGACTTTCTTCTGAATTATCATCATTAGTCATTACAGTGTGAAACTGCTTGCTTGAAGTAGTTACTATTTGAGATTGTAATGAGGCAGTTCCTGTAATAATATCATAGAACAAATAAGAGTACACAATATAAAAAACTTACTAGATCTGTATATACTTTCCTTTTGTAGAAAAAAAACTACTGATATAGTAAGACTTATTATTAGTGATACTATGATGACACTCAATAATGACATGGCCACTAGATTACATAAAGAAAATTATAATAGTCGATATACACTGTAGCTAACCTGCACTTGCAACATTACTGTTGCTCATAGTAGGAGATGATGGTGTAGACTGTGTAGTAGTAGGGAATGATTGTGTATAGTAGTAAAGAGCGATGATGTAGCAGAAGGAACAAGAGTAGAAGTAGTAGTAATAGTATCTGGATTGGCTTGAATGAATAGCACAAACACATAATCGACTTACCAAGTGGTACTACAAATGGTTGA
>NW_003546243.1:157825-162762 GCF_000090795.2 Amphimedon queenslandica | reverse complement strand
TGGACAATAATCATATCTTGTGTATAAGAAAGTACATCAATTGATGTGTTTACTGTAGCTGATGTGGGAACTATTAAAGGATAATTATTATCAGCAATAAGTATATTAATGTGTACCTCTTTGATATGAGAATGTATTGTTATTAGATATTCCTTCTTCAAATTCATTAACTTCATTTATAACATAAGTATAGCGATGAGTGAATAAGTCATTATCCACAAACTGATAACTAGTATCATATACTGATACATTATCTATTAGAGAACCAGTGACATCATCATATATTTTCAGGTGGTAAAAACGGTCGGCCTATTGGTGTATCCATATTGACTATTCCAAGTGATATTGACAGTAGAACAATTGTATACTGATGATAGAATATTATGAACTATTCCTAATTTATCTAATGAAACAAATAAGAGTGCAAATAAACAGTTTTCCATGACTATGTTTAAATAATAACTATTATGATCTGCTCTAAAAATCTTCATTTCACATTTGCAGATAGTATTATTATGGCTTTTTACTTCCAGGTTTTGAACTGAAATGGATTGATGATTGTTTTTGTTATTAGTATTTTAGTAACATTCTATGCTATTTTAGTAATACCGTATACCAGGAAATTTTCGTTGCCAGAAACTTTTGTTGTCCTTCCAAGCAGACATTTTCGTTGATTTTATTTTCGTTTTGCCATAGATATTAGAGTAAATGAAATTTTCTTTTTCTTCAAGCTCCAAATACAAATTAAGCATACCCAAAATTTGAAAAACGAAAAAACACAGGTTAGCAAAATCAGTATGCCCTTAATTTCCAGAATGAAAATAAAACAAAAACTTCATAAAAAATTGAGGTTATTGAGTGAAATAGTTTAACAACCATAACAGCAAGGTCGAAAGTTAAATGCAATGGTCCAGAAAAATTTGTCTCAAAGTAGCTGATTTGCTTTTCAAGCCTTATAAATCAATAACTGGCTACATTATGCCTGAAACAAAGTCTAAGACAAAAAAGTCAAAGTATGAAACTTGGTTGCAGCAAACCTTTCAACCTTGCTGTAGCACTATCTCTGTAGTTGTTCAACCAAATTTAGTACTTCAATTTTTTATAATAAGTAATTGTGCATGCCTACCTACTGATGTCAGACAACTATCAGAATGAGACTGCTAAATTACTTGAAAAGTTTAACATCATAAAACCTCTGTATTGAGCCAATAGGTAATTTTCTCATCCCTGGATCAAATGAAAGGACCTTGCCTCTGACTTTTCTAGCATTTTAAATGGCCTAGCATTATGCTGTATCTGTATGTCAAGCGCTGCATTAGTAAAAGTATTTTTTAATAATTTTACTAAGAATTAAAATCAATGAAAGTAAAGCACAGCAATCATAAATGCTACATATATTCATGTGTACTTGTCTGCCTTAAATTTCACTCTAATCATACACAGAGAAACATAAAATGAGGAAATTACATCATTGACCTTACCTGAATGAAAGACTTGATGTCAGTAGTGTGAATCCTAACCTTGAGAGAAACAGAAACACTAAAGAGATAGAGAGGTACATAGCAGTGAATTGTAATGGTAAGTCATATTAAACAACAATAGTAACTGTAATGCTATTCCGTGTGTAATGGTTGATATAACTACTTCAGTGGCATATATATTTACACGTAGGCCTGGGACATACATTTATACTGAATGCATACAAATGCATTAAGTAATCAACTACATCACTGGTGCATACACAATAGAGAAGAGTGGATTAACAGTGAAGTGTTTTCTATAACATTAAATTAGGCAAATTAGAGTGGAGAGAAAGCTTAAAAGACATAGACAAACCAAGTGAGAAGGAGAGAGAAGGAATGAAATTTAATGATGGAATATGGAATGGACATCATACAGGACAAAAGAGATGAATCGAAACAAGGCACAGGTGGAGTTAAAAGTGAGGGATACTTTTAGCAAAAGAGAGAGACTAAAAGTGGGGGAGAGAGAGAGAGAGAGAAAAAGAGAGAGTCATGGGGGAGAGGAATGTACATGTAGATGTAGAAAAGAAAATAAAGAGGAAAAATTATACACATAGGATCGATCTTGAGGCATACAGGAGCAAAGATGAGAAAGATGTAGAGAAAAAAGAGATGTAGAATAGTAAAGCCATAAAGAGAGGAATGATAGGGAAGAAGAGAGGAGAGTGTATGAGAATAGACAATATTCAGGGAAATTGAAGAAGGAGGAACAGTGGGGGATAGAGTGAGAGATTAGGAGAGGGTATGGGTGCAAAGATTGTATTTAGTGAATGTTAAGAGGTGTGGAAGAGAGTAGCAAATGAAGAGCATACATGTACACAAAAACATAAATGAGGTTCTAAGGAAATTAACAAAAGAAATAAAATGTTGCCAAGGGATATGTACAGGTATAGACAAACATCCTGCACTATAATTACAGGGTGTATTATGCTTAGAGAAAACTTTTGTTTTCTATATTTTTTATGATACGTGCATGTATACATGCATGTTCTTGTTTTACATACAAAGCTTGAGCTGATTCCCATTATAATACGAACATTTAAGGCATGTGACAATTACCATTAAAGTTACACATGCAGTAGTTTATATTAACATGTACATTAAACACCACTTACCATCATCATTGCTTCAGCCAATGCAACACAGCATTAGTAATCCCTTGTCTTCGTTTTGATCCGTATTGAATGCATGCAGTCTTTCTTGATTATAAATTCGTTGTACTAAGAGAGACAGAAAGAGATGATTAATTATACATAGTGATGTCGATCTTTAAACACTTACTTGTTCTAATTGGACATTGTCATGCTCTCTTCATCATCTGTAAAATACTGGTGACATTCTCCTACACAATAAATGATACATCAAATTACTGACCAGAAAGACCGACACCCCATTCTCTCTCCCTCTCTCCCCTTTAATGTACATACATATAAATGTAAAGATGGAGTGAGTGGAGCTGCTGTGACTGGAGAAATGGCTGACTACCTTTACTCTAATGGACAGAATTCACTTCACTATTCAAAGACATTTATTTAAAATATAGTCGAGTAGTCTCAAGCAATTCTTATTTTATATGTCACTCAAAAGAAACGATAAATAATAATAATAACCACTTTCAAAAAAATAATGATTCTCATGATAAATTCTTAATTATTGTTGTGATGCATGATTCATGTCACATTTTATCTTTCTTCAAGGAGATTGTCATAAATAACTGAACTGTCAACAACTCCTGCACTTCCTCTTATTCTACCATAAGCTGGATTATTATTTGTCATTAAACTATGAAACTGATATGCTTCATTGCTTGCAGTAGCTATCCCATGATGCTGTGAAGAAGCAGTCCCTGCAATGAAATCAAATAACATTACTGAAAATATACATAGAAAACTTACTGTATGCTTTCTTCTTGTAGATAATAAAAATGACTGATATAGTAAGACATATTATTAGTGATATTATGACAGCACTCAATAATGACATGGTCACTGGATTATCATAAAGAGGTAATGAAGTAAATCAATATAACTAACCTGCACTTGCAACAGTAAGACTATTGCTGTTCATAGCAGATGATGGTGTAGCAGTAGGGAATGATGAAGTAGTAGGGACAGTATTAGTAGTGGTAGCATACATAATAATAGTATCTATTGATGTACACAATGGCTTAAATGCATAAAACCACTACTCTTGATAAAATTAACATAATGTATATTGACTCACCAAGTGGTACTATAAATGGTTGACTACTACCAACATCATTAGTAAAGGCAATACTGATGTTACACTGTTGATACTGAGGTACCAATACCAATCCTCTTATATTATTCATATCCTTTATGAAGTATGTGACATTGCTATAGACATCAGTTCCACTACATATCACAGACACAGTAACATGTTCAAGAACTTCACGAACGCATTCCAGTACAATCTATACGTTGATAATAAAGATAATAGTAATAAAGCATACATTTATAGCATAACTGGGATTCGGAACTGGACAATAATCATTTCTTGTGTATAAGAAAGTACATCAATTGATGTGTTTACAGCTGATGTAGGAACTATTAAAAAATAATAATTATCAGCAATAAGAATATTAATGTGTACCTCTTTGATATGAGAATGTATTGTTATTAGATATTCCTTCTTCAAATTCATTAGCTTCATTTATAACATAAGTATAGCGATGAGTGAATAAGTCATTATCCTCAAACTGATAACTAGTATCATATACTAATACATTATCTATTAGAGAACCAGTGACATCATCATATATTTTCAGGTGGTAAAAAATGGTCGGCCTATTGGTGATCCCATATTGACTATTCCAAGTGATACTGACAGTAGAACAATTATGTACTGATGATTGAATATTATGAACTGGTCCTACTATATCTAATGAAAGAGATTTCATGCTAAAATGAATATTAAAAAGTGACCATTATAAATATTAATGATAAAATGGCAATAACCTTCTCTTTAAATTAGTTATTGTTGTTGCTATTAAACTATTTCACTCAATAACTTCAATTTTTAATGAAGTTTGTGTTATATTTTTATTCTGCAAAAGGGCATTCTGATTTTGCTAACTTGTGTTTGTTTTGTTTCTCAAATTTTGGGTGTACTTAATTTTGTATTTGGAGCTTAAAAAAAGAAAAATGAAAAAAGCCCCCTTTACAGATTTTATTATTGCCTTGGTATTATTAAGCATATCTATCCTTTTTGATACTCTTCTATTGAACCTTTAAACCAGTAAATCACTTAATGGGGAAACACCAACCAAGCCCAACACATTGTAATGAAATGTACATTGTACATTCTTCCACCTTATTAAGTCAGTATTGCATGTGGGGGAGTTTCATAACTGAATAAAATACACACAAATACATGCACATGTATAGTGCATTA
>NW_003546243.1:153561-157332 GCF_000090795.2 Amphimedon queenslandica | reverse complement strand
TACCATTATAAGGGAATAATATAAAACAATATTTGTAATAAATGAACTCACCTACCTTCATACAATGTGTAGTTATCACTCGAATTCTGTGGATTAACAACATTATTAACTCCACATTTATAAGTAGCAGTTATGTCATCATTAACCAAATCATATATAACTAAGTGCTGTCCATCATCTAATAATATGTACTTGGGATTTGTATCATCGACTGTATTAGGTTCTATAATTGTGTTATTCTTATACCATACAATGGTAGGCACTGGCCTCTGTGTCACATTACAGAGTAATGCAACAGCTTGTCCTAGTCTTACTATCATTGTAGTATTGTCAATATCACCAAATCCTTGGAAAACTAAATAAAGCAAGAGTGAGAGAGGAAAAGTGAGAAAGTGCAAGAGATATCTATAGTAATTGCACACCACAAGCACTCAAAAACATCAGTATTTATCAACAATAAGGGCAATAGCTAGCTCTGAGCTTACCATATACACCATATATTTTGTGGGGATTAAATTTCGCGATTTTCCCGTTTGGGAAAAACTTGCAAAATTAAAATCCACAAAATAAAGTGCTGATTGTATAGCAGGTGTGGTAATTACATTAAAATTGCAAAAAAATTTTATTTGCAAATACAAAAATGCAGCCAAATCGCAAAGTTTTATACCCGCAAAATATATGGTGTATACGGTATTTGGTTCATCATTGTCACACTCTTCTCTCTCTCTCTCTCCCCTTACATGGTATCAGTAATGATTGACTCCTAGCTACACCAAGTGAATTATTAGCAGTACAAAAAAAAGTACGATTCCTCTCATCAGTCTGTCCTGATTCATCATCACTCAAAGTAATCATCAGTGATAAAGTATTGTTAATGCTGTCAATAAGTTGAGTGTATCTGTCGAGTGGAGTGTCCAAATTAAACCCTCTATACCACCGGAGGGTTCCTGTCCCAGTACAGTTGAGATTGAAGGATTGATCAACAATGGGAACAACAGTACCTGACAGAAAAATGGTAGCAGCTGGGAGAAGAATAATTGTAGCACCTATGGAAATAAATATTACAATAATTGCAAGTGCTCAAGGGTATATAGAGTGAAACTATTCTTGATCTAAAAATAGGTTTATTGTAGTTTTAGTCATTAAGATTAGCTAATCCTAATTACTGTAATCAAACAATTATTAATTAGTAATTACTACACGATTATTTGATGTTGAGCCTTCAAAAATTCTTGTAATGCATTTTTGAATTTAAAATGACTATTAACTCTAAGATTATTAATTCTTAACGTTTTTTATTCATCTACAGCTATCTATAAAATTTTGTGAACTTGACTAATAATTGTAATTTAAAGTATATTAAGTACTCACAACAAGCTTAAGTATCAATCAAGCCATGTACATTGAGGGCTGGGTGCTATGTCAAGAAGCATATGGTCTTAATCTGTGTCTATATCATGGACACATGTCTGAGTTTAGTGTGAACGAATATGTCTACTAGATTATTATCATTGATGTGCGTGTGCACGTGTGTGTGCATGGTAGTAAAGATGTTACACAGTCATAACAATACAGTAAAGGAAGGAAATTGGTTACACTAACACTCCATAACGGGAGAAATGGGGAAAAGATACAGATGAACTATGAGCGATTTAGGGCTAGGCAAATAAATTATGATAGCATAATTTGGAGCATAATAGGGCAAATTATTATGCTGGCATAATTGGAGCATATTGGGTCAAAAAATTTCTTGCTGACCACATGATCTTGACTACTAGTACAACAACCCAACTGCTTAATACCTACCTACTCAAGTGTGGTGACCTACTATACGCAAGTGTGGTGAGTCCAATGGCTTAGGCTGTGCTATTTTTCAGTGACTCAAAGTCTGAAAACTTTTTCAGATTCTGGCATTATTATAATATTGCAATTATAATAGATGCATGTACATGCAACTTGATATTCATTTCAAAGGATAATAGGATGAAATTTGGGGCAGTGCCTCAAAGCATAATAGGCAGAAATTGAAGTATAATTTGCCTACCCCTAGTGATTTCATTGGATGATAATAACAGGAAGAATTGATTGATCATCTAAGAAAACCTGTTTCATTTCTTAATTTAAATATCTTAATTCCTAGGCTACACATATTTATGTGGTAGTCCCTCAAAATTTCTCTTGTCTTTGTTTTCTCTTTACAACTCTTGTCCGATTGAATTTGGTTTGTTTTGAAAAGATAATCTACTCTTGATAATCTACCCTGACCAAACCATTTTTTGTGACCAGGAATGAGGAATCATCTTTTTAGGCTTATCAAAATCATGATTGATTTTCGATTATGCAGAAAATTGACACTCAACAGAATATCTAGTCTCACAAGCCATACCATTACTATTATTATTTCGTGTGAACCAGACCCGACCAACCTTTTTCACTATCCAGGATAGTAGTAAAAGCAGAAACAAAACAAAACCAAAAACGGAAAGAAACCAAAACAAAACTAGGGCCCGGACTAAAATAAAAAAAAACACAACTAAACCCTAAACCCAACGTTAGGGACTCCTAACACAACTAGGGGACTCCTAACTACAATGGGAGATTGCTATTTTGGCATTTCTTTTCGTTTCTACTTTTACTAATACATGCCCCTCCGGCCACCACTTGGTATCCCTTCCAACGTTCACCGTTATATATCAAGACCATGCAGTCTTTTTGCCACTCACCAGCATTAGTTACAGTAGTAAAATAAAGACACAGGAATGACTGGAAACAAAACCCAATGTTAGAAAGAGCCATGATATATTCTCTTTGGAACTGCAAGATGCCGAGATCTAGCAGGATGGAGGGGCTGGCAGAATATCCGGTTTCATCATAGATAAATTATTAATCAAAATATTTATTATTCATATTCAGAAATGTATTGCCAGGAGCACATGGTATTGCTGATTCTAAAATTTTTATGCAATAAGATTTTTATTTTAAAAAATCCTAATATAGTTATTTCTACTAAAATAATAAAATTAATTACATTCTTGGAAGAGATTCTCGGAAAAGTACACGGACCGCTCCTGGCCAAGGACTTTCTTCTGAATTATCATCATTAGTCATTACAGTGTGAAACTGCTTGCTTGAAGTAGTTACTACTTGAGATTGTAATGAGGCAGTTCCTGTAATAATATCATAGAACAAATAAGAGTACACAATATAAAAAAACTTACTAGATCTGTATACTTTCCTTTTGTAGAAAAAGAAAACTACTGATATAGTAAGACTTATTATTAGTGATACTATGATGACACTCAATAATGACATGACCACTAGATTACATAAAGAAAATTATAATAGTCGATATACACTGTAGCTAACCTGCACTTGCAACATTACTGTTGCTCATAGTAGGAGATGATGGTGTAGACTGTGTAGTAGTAGGGAATGATTGTGTAGTAGTAAAGAGCGATGATGTAGCAGAAGGAACAAAAGTAGAAGTAGTAGTAATAGTATCTGGATTTGCTTGAACGAATAGCACAAACACATAATTGACTTACCAAGTGGTACTATGAATGGTTGACTACTACCAACATCATTAGTAAAGGCAATATTGATGTTACACTGTTGATACTGAGGTACCAATACCAACCCTTTTATATTATTTATATCCTTTATGAAGTATGTGACATTGCTATAGACATCAGTTCCACTACATATTACAGACACAGTAAGATATTCAAGAACTTCACGGACGCATTCCAGTACAATCTATAAGTTAATGTA
>NW_003546243.1:151086-153315 GCF_000090795.2 Amphimedon queenslandica | reverse complement strand
GTTATGGGCTGCTCACGAAATTTAAACCCACAAAATCATTGAAGTGCCATCCCCTTACAGGCTATGTAAACTGCCAACCACGAAAATGAAACTACAAATTGCCCCACTAGGAGCAAACCACAAAAATATCGACCCACGAAAATATCAAGCTATACGGTATTTAATATTATGGCTTTTTACTTTCAGTTTTTGAACTAAAATGGACTGATTATTGTTTTTGTTATTAGTAGTTTTTTGTATAACATTCATGCCATTTTAGTAATATTGCTTTTGCAGTAGTCTAAAGATTGCGTATCTACATCCATTAGTAATTTAGTAACAGACTTGGCTGGGGTTAATTACAAAACCTCAATTTTTAGAATTACAATTGTTCCATGTAGAAGTTAAAAACAATATTTTGACATGCTCTTGCATGAAAGAAGAATAACATATTGTCACCAGGGTTTTTCACAAAGCACATAAATTAAGAACTTACAAGCAATGCACTAATAAATATAGTGGATGCCTTTTGGAGTAAATTTAAAAATTCATAAAAATTCAATTTTGACTGGGATCAGCTCAAACTAGATATACATGTACAACATAAGAGCATGTAAAATAATGTATCAGAAAAATAAAGAGTCCTCACTTACAGCTACTTTTGATGACATTTGCCTGGAGACCATGTACAGAGTACCGTATAGTGGAAAATTTTCATGGATTTCACGTTTTTTCAAAATTCACAAAAATAAAATCCGCGAAAATCAATTTAATACGGTTCAAGGTGGCCAAAAAGCAGAAAACCACAAAAATTAAAGCCACAAAATTGATTTTTGAACAGATCCAAAAAATTTTGGGCCACAAAAATTTTCGGCTATATGGCATTTAGTCTCTGGCCAGATTTCTGAACAATTTTTAAAAATATATAAAAACTCTAGTTTTGATTGGAGCATTAGAATCGGCTCAAACTCACATCAAATTATATACAAAAACAAAAATTCTCTCCTAGCCATTTTTGACTGTACTGTAGTGGATGGTCTCAAGCCTGAAAAATTTATAAATACAGTTTTTGTATAAAAATTAGACAAAATTAAAATAGAGAATTTTCACTTATAGCCTTTTCAAATAAAATACCATGGAGAAAGGTTTTCTACAAAGCTCTACTGAGCAAGCTAACAGTAAACCTCATGAGCTGGCAAGAAGCTGAGCACTATGCTGGGATCACACTTTCATTTACATGTGCACAGCACATGGATGTGGCTACTGATTTGCACTATGACAACTCAATTTTAAAAAATTTTCAAGTTCAGGCTTAAGCTTCAATTACAATTGAAACTATGTTCTTGTAATTGTAAAAGAGCCACTACATGTACATGTGTAATTGATCCCATGTCTGATCAGTACATCATTATTTGATCCATAAAAATTGATTTAGTATAAAAGATATTGTGAATACCGTATAGCCACAAAGTTTCGAGGCAATAAACTTTTGCAAATCAGGCCAAAAGTCTTTTATTGGGAATTAACTTTCGTGGTTCTTATTTAAAGTATGTGTGTTTATAGGGTGATATGAATAATTTTATGGAATTAACTTTTGCAGATACGGAAAATCAGCAAAAACAGCAATAATTGTACCCTCAAAATGAAGCGGCTATATGGTAATACATGTACCTACTGGAACTACTAACAAGTATTAGGCTGTGCCAATACCTAGTATTTTCAATAATTCAACTGAAGTATTTGGATTCTTTATTCATATTTAAATACATGTACACCTGCCAGTCATTTAACAGGGCAAATAATTGACCAAGTTTCTTGTGTAAAATTTAAAACAGTTACATTGTACATACCCACCCATTAATCAATAGATAAATCCCAAAAATATTCCAAGCTTTTCCAGCAAAGCCTAATGGATTGATTGATACACATTCATTTACCCACTCACACTCTAATACAGCAGTGTAGTATTGTATGCAGAGTGTATTATTAACTGAATAAAATACACACAAATACATGCACATGTATAGTGCATTACTTTGTACAGAGAGTGCCCAAGATACAGATTCTCTCTCATTATCAAAGAATCCTTCCCATAAGCATTGATATATACCAGTTCTTGCTGGAGATAGATCATTTAGTATCAGAGTCTCATTGTTATTAGCTAATTGCAGTCCGTTGACATACCATCGTAACTTTACATCTGTTCCATTAGCTCTACATGCAAAGCTGATGTTTTCTGATTCATAATGA
>NW_003546243.1:107737-150232 GCF_000090795.2 Amphimedon queenslandica | reverse complement strand
GATTCGTATCATTGACTGTATTAGGTTCTATAATTGTGTCATTCTTATACCATACAATGGTAGGTACTGGCCTCTGTGTCACATTACACAGCAATGCAACAGCTTCTCCTAGTCTTACTATCACTGTAGTATTGTCAATATCACCAAATCCTTGGAAAACTAAATAAAGCAAGAGTGAGAGAAGAAAAGTGAGAAAGTGCAAGAGATATTTATAGTAATTGCAAACCACAAGCACTCAAAAACATCAGTGTTATCAAACAATAGGGGCAATAGCTAGCTAGCTCTGAGATTATTTCCTTCATTGTTAATTCTCACACTCTTATAATCTCTCTCTCTCACTCACTCTCTCTCTCTCTCTCTCTCTCTCTCTCTCTCTCTCTCTCTCTCTCTCTCTCTCTCTCTCTCTCTCTCCTTACATGGTGTCAGTACTGATTGACTCCTAGCCACACCAAGTGAATTATTAGCAGTACAGAAATAAGTATGACTCCTCTCATCAGTCTGTCCTGATTCATCATCACTCAAAGTAATCATCAGTGATAAAGTATTGTTAATGCTGTCAATAAGCTGAGTGTATCTGTCAAGTGGAGTGTCCAAATTAAACCCTCTATACCACCGGAGGGTTCCTGTCCCAGTACAGTTGAGATTGAAGGATTGATCAACAATGGGAACAACAGAACCTGATGGAAAAATGGTAGCGGCTGGGAGAGGAATAATTACAGCACCTGCAAGAAAGGAAATACTATAATAATGTATTTCATGATTAGTTAAATGTATTTATGTTATCACTCACCAGTACGAGGTACAGAATAATGTATAAACAGACATAGCATTAACTGGAAACAAAGACAGAGAATCATGATGCTTTGACCCACTCTTACTGACAATCCTGAAAGAAAGGTGAAACAATAATAATTATTCCAGTAGATCTAATTCCTGTGTAACTAATACTGTATACACATGTATGTTCCTTTGATATTGCTGTAAAAGAAGGAAATAAGGACATAGTCAGACTAATAAGGACATACATGTAAATAAGAGAGCAATCTAGAATGATAAGTGTTCTCTTTATTATAGCTTAGAAATCATAGTCATGAAATTTAATTTTTTTAAATTGTATAACTGTCAACTGGCCAAAACCATCGTCTTCTACAGTTAGTTTGGGCCTAGTGGTGTAGCCTAACCCTGATCCTAGGTAGTCTCACAAGACCAATTAATAAACTATAAAATATTTTCTGTTTCATGCGATATCAGTAGAATCCCACAATCAGTATGAGCATTTTTGAATTAAAAATAGCCATGAACTTTAAAAAATAACTTTGATTTCAATAGATTCTATGAGTCTCGTCGTTGAAACATATGTGTAGTTTATTATCAGTACTTGCTACAGTTTGTAGTGCATGATTGCATGATCAGTGCACTTGAACTAGAATTTTGGTTAAAACTGAATCAATTCTAATATTCTAAATAAATTTGAGCAAGTCTATTACTATTAGTACCGGTACTTAAACTCAACATTATTATAATTTATGCCTTAGCTTTATGGCTTATATTAGTCTATGTACCTACCTCTTTCTAACGGTGTGAGGAAATTTGATACATATCTTGCTGTCTAAGGTCCAGCTCTTCAAAAGATTTCATACAAAGCTAAAATTAATTTGAAGCCATAGAGATGAAGGTTACCAAGCAACCACGCAGAAATCATAATGAAGCCATAATTATGCAGGAATGATGGGAGGTACGAGGAGCCGGAGTGCCATCAATTCATTGATGATGAGTACCATTAAGGACTGAGGTACTATCATTCATCATTGATGATAGTAATATCATATACTTAGAGTTTTAATAACAAGCACTAAAACAGATTGCTATTATATTTGTAGATCTATAGAAATAATTAAGAAATTAATAGTTTTCTTACCCGTCTGATGGTTACTTCATCAACATGAACTATCCCTTGAAAGTTGAAGTCATATTAATATTGTTTATCAATCGGCTTCAGTTCCTTAATACCACTGCCTGACCTCGGGTGAGACTATGCCTGACCTACACTGATTACTAGCTGCTCGGGTGATACAGTTTGACGCTCACACCCAACAAATGTGTGTGAAGCAAGTTAGCAAACACATGAAGACCTTCTTCAGGCACAAGTTTAAAAATGATTACTTTTGGTTGTTTTTTGATCATATCTCAATACAAGTATAGAAAAACAAAATCCAAATAAGAGTGGAATTGTTTGTTTTAGATAGAAGGAATTAGGTTAACTTGCTGCCTCCTCAAGCATAAGCAACATTAGGTAGAAATATAAAATCCTGTAATTTAATAAAATTATACATAATTATACATAATTAAGTGCTCACTCTAATTATATATTTCTCATTGCTTTGTATGTCTTGTAATCTATCATAAGTTAAACAAATATTCAAGCTAAAATAAAATTACAAAATTAACCATACCTCACCTACTGTTATAGATCAGATGACTTTGTTCCTGGCGGATCAGCAAATTGCATTGCATAGTCCTCCCAATAAGTTAATACTTGCTGAATCTTTGAAGTCATGAGCAGTAATTAAAGCTACCATTAGCTCTATTAGGTGGATCTTGCTCCTTCAAACTCCATAGCCCACACAATACATGAAGTTCCTTCCTATAATTAACATATGCACTAGCATAAACTAAAACTTGGTCATAAATGTTATGGTAATATTCTTAACTATGGTTGTTACTGTCACACAAAAAGTAATTACGTGTAAACTCAAGTGTAGTGTAGCCATTTTCCTCTTCACAGTTCTGTTCTATAGTGGTAGAGTTGACTGAGCAACATTAAACCTATCCTATACACAGTAGTGTAGACATTGCACACGCTAAATTTACTTACATTGAAGAAACTGCTTCCATTTTGTATGCATCCAATGATCACATCAGATCCAACCATTCCTCCATAGGTGATATACCAAATCCAATCTATCCAGTAGTCAGTGCTCTGACTGCAAATTATATAGATGTTTTTTCTTGTTAGATTGTTGTCCCAATAAAGAGCATAGTGAGAGTGAAGTGTTTTACTAAAACTGTACTTAGATTCAAGATCAACAACACACATGCAAGTTGGCAGCACCAGCAGAAGAACAGCAAGCAGATTAGCAGCAAGGATCAAATCCATTTTCTTCATTGAGAGAAATTTGAGGGCGTAACCATTGTAATTAGATCTACAACTCCTCTAAAATAACTTTGAATATCATTATTAAAGGTATAAATCAACTGGCGTGCATGAAACAACATAGCATGATAACAATTCTAAAGACACTTGTATAGGTGTGATAAACTTTGGCCATGTTGAAGCACAAGTAACTCAATAATAACATAGTGTTACTAAATTAGATTTGACATTGCTCTTGGCTTATAAGTTAGATGCTGCTGACTTGTGCTACACTCAGGGATTCCCACAAAGGATGTGAAATGAGCTAAACAGCATGCCTTATGAACTAATAAGCAGTACAATTAGTGCAATATAGTACATGTCATTTGGAGACTTTAAAAATTCATTTAAAATCCAATTATAATCAAAATCAGCTTAAAGTTGGTACACAAAATAAATACATGTATTAATGCATCAGAAAAATTATAAAATAGAAAATTCTTTTTTGCCATTATCAAAAATTTGGCCAAACACTCTGTACTATAGTACAGGGTTTTTGGCTTAATTTTTGAGCAACTTTAAAAATTCATAAAAAATTCAAATTCGATCGGAATTAGTTCAAAGTTGATACACAACATAAGGACACAAAAATTATTAAAAAAATGAAGAACTCTTTTATAGCCATTTTTGACAAAATTTGGCTAAAAAAATTAACTGCCCAATTTTTGAGCAAATTAAAAAATTATTAAAAATCCAATTTTGATGGAAACCAGCTCAAAATTTATAAAAAACATACAAACATGTACATGTATATTTATCAGAAAAATTATAACACTGGCAAATTTTTATGTGATTTTTGTCAAAGGGTCTTTGGGCCAATTTTGAGCAAACTGCCACCGACAAAAAGCTGCATGATACTATACCAAAATCCTGCAAAAAGCCCTGGCTGTACTTAGTTTTACTCTTTTAAAGTATTATGTAATAAGGTATGTGTGCTTATAGTAAAGTTTTTATTATTATAAGGTTACTTTTCAGTTGTGTTGGTAAAAACAATTGATGTAGGTCTAGATCTTATATGTATTTTCCAAACAATTCTTCCAAATACAATAGAGCAACAATACAAATGTAACTAATATGCTATGATTACCGCATGTATAATGTCAGGGTGCAAAATATTTTGTGAGCAAATATACTCACCAAATTATTTAATCGCCAATTGGTGCCTTTTGTTGGTACCACTGTTATTTAACACCCTGATGTATGTGCTGGTACTATTACATAAATTTTGAATTATTACAGCAGTTTCAATGCCTAGGCTTCTGCATTTTCAAAAAGTCATTTTAAAACAAAGCAAATCAATAATTATCAAAAAATGTAATTTTAGTAAGTATTAACCTACATAGTCAATTGTTCACAATTTTGTAAATAATTTTATAAACAGTTTCAGCCATTTCAGCATTTCTCCTAGCTTGTTCAGGACAATACACATCCACTGGTGCAGATGGCATAGGATGACGGTTTGGGAACCTAGTATCAAGATATGAACTTTCCATTTTTGATGCTATTCCTGGAAGCTCTTCTGCCTGACCTGGTTTTTCTGAAGAAATAGCACGAGCATGGCTAGTTAACTTGTGATGCACTAATGATTCACAACTAGGATTTATACCAATTAATTGATACATTCCAGCTTTTAATGCTTTCTCAACCACTTCATGTGCTAAAAATGCAACTTGGCAGGACACACGTTTAGCATTAAGAGAATCAAGGAGAATTTCCATAGCTTCACGATCAGAATTTGCTTGCCTAAGCCAGCGTTTTGCTTCAATTACATCAGGCTTAGGTTTAACATAGTCACTCCAGCTATCAAATTTCCCAACGCCTCCTTTTCTACCTTTATTTCCCCCAATGCCTCCCGTTCTACTTTTGTGATTGTAAGTTCTAAAAACATCACTGCAACTAGTAAAGTATTCACGCCAATGAGATGGCTCACAATTGTCAACTGGTCCGTCATCCTTTGGTTCTTCTAGTTCTAATCCCTTCTCTAGTCGATCAAGCTGTCGCTGTAGAAATTTGAATGCTTCTTCGTAAAGGTGTTTATTAGTCATGGCTTTGTCTGGGTGATAGCTCAAAAACATTCTAAGTACTGCCTTTTTCTTTTCTTTATCACTTAGATCAGAGTTCCAAATAAGCTTAAGTTCTTTTATAATTCTCTTTTTTATTTCAAACAACTCCTTACTGTCTTTTAATTCCTCTAACTCAGACACACCATGATATGTAGCTAAAGCAGTCTCTGTGCTTTGTTCTGTAAATTCTTGAGGTGCAAACCTATGTAAGTAGACAGATGATACTTCTTTTGGCTCTTCAAGCTCAGACCATGCTATTACATATCGCTTCAGCTTAGGACCAGTGTCACTCTTAGGCACAGTGTCATCCATAACTGGATAAAGTATCATGGCCCAAATGTAGTAATTTACTTCTAGTTCATACCCAACTAGGTCTTGTGGCCTAAATATGTAATCAATATCCTGAGAGAGCATTGTGACTAAGGAATCTGGTAAAGGGTGACCAATGTTTGGTTTATAGTCATCACTCACTTCATCATCATTTACTATATCAAGATCTTGTACATCAACTAACTGCTGCATGTCATTTATTGATTGAACAGCAAGTATGTGACTGAGACTCTCCCGGCATTTGAAGAATTTTAATAAGTCGCATTCAAGAAGACGACTAATTTCTATGCATAAACTTTGAGCCATTTCTGCCCATAGTGTACTGCTTGATGTAGTTTCTTCATCTACAAAAAGAGTATAAGTTTCATTGGTTTTCTGAAGTGAATAATCAACTTTCAAAACTCCTATGCAATCACTATCACCTTTTAGCGTTACTTTTACTTGCAGATTATTAATTGTAGTCACTGTCATTTCAGTCAATATTTCTTTAAGTTTCTCAACGAACTTTTCTGACTCCTTTTCATCGAAAGAACGAGGTAGATTTTTATCAATAATACTAGAAATAGAACAAGCAATCTTTGGAAATAACGTCCTAAACTTTTTGAAATGGCTAACCAAAGGACTTCCACTATCTTTATTTTGTTGAGCACAAAGAACTGTCTCATGACAGCAAAGAGAAAAGCCATGAGGCCTAACACTCCTTGGTAATTTTAGACAAAATTCCTTTTCACTCAATTTATTGTCACGCAAAGGAATTTTGAACAGAAAGTATGAAGATGTAGAAATTATCAATTTCTCTAACTTATATCTTGTACTGTCCTTAAAAACAAGATACTTTGTTGGAACCAATTTAAAATGGCTTTGGCTGACTTGTGTAGGGAGATGTAAAGACTCTAACTGTGCCTGAGATTTTTCTTTATTACTGCGCAAAAGCAACTCATAAATTATACGAATTGCTTTTGTAATACGTCTGAGTTCATTTGGATCACTGATCATAATACTGTCTGGGTGAGAATCCTTGATCAATTTCAACATATAGTTGATATGTTTTAGCTCAAGTTCTCTGCTAACACCCATGACTTGAAAAGCTTGCATTATAGGATAAAGCCTTTCTGGAACAGTGTGAAGATATGGTACAAAATCATTAACAGCCTGTACCAATACTTGAAGTGGTCTGACAAGAACAGTCTTACTTTCATCAGTTCCATCAGCCAGAACTGGTATACACGGCACCTCTCTTAAATTCTGTAGTAGTTCACAATTTATGGCATGTAAATATTTAATGTTTGCTGTAATTATTTCAAAAATGCTAATCTTATCTTCATTATCATGACACTCAAGCAATGGATTATATTTTGAGAACAATTCTGGGTTTGCTAAGTTTGTATTAGAAATATTAATTATATTTTGATACACATCAGCTGGATCTGGTTCCAGTACAACCCCTAATTGGCTTAACACATTATTCATTCTAGAAGAAGGAGTTTTATGAAGAGTAATCACTGGTTTGATAGTCCATATTACTGCTGAATGCATATCAACAACAGCTTCATTGCACTTCGTTAGTCCTATACTTTGAGATTGGAACCAATGAGGCGGGCTGCATGGGGCTTTAATCCAACTAAATGGTTTAAGTTTGGCTGTTTTGACAAATCTGATGTCACCAATCATTGACATATTGTATTGAGACTTGTACCATGGCTCAGCATTTATTGAGAATATGTAAGAAAATAAAACATCCGAGGCACTTTCAAGTTCAGAATGGTCACCTTTCTCAACTTGCTTAGCTAACTTGATAAATGTATCAAAGTTTACTGTTGTTTGCAAGCCAAGTTTACAAAAAAACTCCAACCAAGTTTCATGACGATAATCACCTTCTAAGAAATGAAAATGCTCAGAAAACGTTGTAAATATTCTTACAGTGTGATCACAGAAACTAGAAATACTAAGCATAATACCATTATGAGAAAGGCACTTCAAAATTTTTAACTTATTGATAAATTTTACCGCAAGATCAAAATTCTCTTTTTCAGCCTCAAATATTGAATTATCAATAAGTTTATCTTTGATATGTTGAAGATGCTGCTTTCTTTCTTCATCTGTTAACTCAGTGAAGCAAGGAAAAATGAGTTCGCAATAAATTTGTCGCTCATCTGGGGTTTTTCCCAATAGCGAAAAGTCATTCCCACACAGATTTCTCCATGATCCTTCATATTCTAGAAACACAACAGAATCTAGTACAGCCCACTTTTCATATCCAGCCATACAACAGCCATTTTTTGGCCACAAATAGACATCCTTTCCTAACAGCGATGTCAAGACTTTATTTACAGTCATAAATATTGGAATACTTTTGACATTATTTTTGATAGTTTCATCATTCCTGAAACTAGTTCTACTAAAGTAGCATAATAACACCTTTATGTCATTTTCACAAAGTTTAGCCTTTTCAAACACTCTGTGCTGACATTGTTGGTTATATATTACTTGAAACACTTTGTCATAGTTAGAAGGTAGGGGACAATATTTTGCAGCACTTTCATGAATTGCTTCATCAAGTAAAGGAATAGATAAGCTATCACATAATAATTCATATAGCCTTACTTCATTTTCCACTGGCTTATTACGCCTATTTTTAAGAACTGGTATTATCAAAGATTTAGACTGATAAAGAGAGTTACTTGTCGATGGTAGCAATGCCCAGCATCTAACAATCTTTTCCTGATGTTGGGAAAAGTTTTCATCTTCTGAAATGCAGCTCCAAATATCTTTGAGCTTATTTCTGTCAATAACTTTATTAAATTCGTTAAACACTTCATTAAGAGACAGCTCTGGTGGTAAATTTTTGTCAAGCAATTCTTTAACTTGAGAAAATGTAAAATCATCAGTAAGAAGAAAATAAGTGGGAGACATTTCTAGCCCCAACAAACAAGGGTGTAAAAAAGCACTTAAACTCTCCGGAAAAAGGTCATAAAATCTGCTGCAGAGCACTTTGTTGGTTTCTTCAAAATTTCTAATATGCCGGTCTGCTGTTAATAAAAGAGGCAGGTTGTATGGTGGCTTCAAAAACAGTAAATTATCCTTGGATGACTTCATTATGTACTTCAGAAAAATAGCAAAATCTTCCTCACGTTTGAAAGGAGAGCAATCAATAGGTGTAGGACAACTGACAATTCTTGAATGAAATTTACAATAAAAATCAAAAGTTTGCTCTGGTTTAGCAATAAAAGGTTTAAAGTCCTTAAAATGTTTGTATAAAGTTTCTGAAGCGCAAGTCAGAGTCATACCTAACCTCTTCAGAATTGGTAACACTCTATTTGGTTGTAGGCTAGGCCTGCTTCGTGGAAAGTATGCTTGAGTAAAAGCATCAATATCATCATTGCGAAGCTTGTGCCAATTTGTTTTTATTTTATTTCCATTATAAACTTTGCTCACTAATATTTCACAATTTTGAGTCCAAAGTTTTGAAAATACATCTTTAGCTAGAGCTAGCCATGGGTCATTGAGACTGGCTCTATTTGTAGCAGTGGTACCAGAAGGGGTATGTGACATTGCTGTGGCATCAGTTGATGAGTGTTTAATTGCTGTCGAGAAGCTACTTTGTTCTGGCATTATCCAGTATGGAAATAAGTCATAATAACTATCAACTGCTCTATAAAACTCTCTGTCATCCATGT
Organism: Amphimedon queenslandica; assembly: GCF_000090795.2. Classification (NCBI taxonomy): domain Eukaryota; kingdom Metazoa; phylum Porifera; class Demospongiae; order Haplosclerida; family Niphatidae; genus Amphimedon; species Amphimedon queenslandica. Next base: position 140,969 of record NW_003546243.1, on the reverse strand, counting down.
AGCCCTTTGTATCCACAACATATTGTCTAAGTTTTGTGAGAAAACTTGTGTATGATGAAGCTATTGCTTTAATTAGTCGATTATTCCATTGATTCTTATCACTGTGCTTATTTTCTCCATGCCACAGAGAACGACGATCACTAGTTAGAACAAACTGGCCATTTATATGAAGAGGGAGACTTGAAGTGATTGGAAGGGGCAAAAAGCAGAATATCTTGCCAACAAACCCTTTTAATGATTTTATAGGAACTGCTAAACCATGCTTTGGTAGAACTTTACCTATAAACTGCCACTTCTGATCAACTAACAATATATCTCCAATGCCTTGTTGAATGACCCATTTTTGATAACTTTTTTCACATTTTCTTTCAGTTTGCAGGGTGAGAGAATAAGTAAAAACTTTAGGATTGCAAGATTTACAAGTACTTTTGGCCTTTGACTGTTCGCTCAAATATGTCTGGTACTCTTTATGACACTGCATTGCAGTATGGCTCATAGTCACTTCATACTTGCTTTTTAATTTAAACTCACTGTTGGTACTTTCAATTACATAGTATTCAAACTGGGTAATGTGATTTAGAAACAAAAGTGCTTCTTCAATTTTTTTGACCCATTGTTTAAGTTGATCTTCCATTACTAGAATAGAGTGAGTCTCCTTACTTTCAATCACTAATGACTGATCTACAAGTTTGTCATTCCATCTAAGAGGAAAACGAAAAAGTGTTCCAGTTTTGAAATGCTCCGGCTGTCCTGGTATAGGATCTTGAAGATAGCAGCTACGTAAGTCTTTCATCTTTTCCCAAAAGCCATTATTAAGGTCATCATATTGCCTTCCAGGATGAATTTTGTCTGCTCCAAGTACATATTTGCAGTGAGGGTCAAACACACAGAGAACATTACTGTTACAAGTAATGAAACTAGGGCAGTCAGTTACATGATAAACCACATTAAATCCAATACCAAACTGACCAATTGATTCATCATCATCACGTTTAGAACCAAGACCAAGCTTCTGTATACCTTCCAGATCTTTCTCAGAAAACTCTTTGTCATTCCATACTAATATAGCAGGACCTTGCAAATCATTACTCCATTCTTTTGACAGAGTTGTCTGACTGCCATGTTGCCTTTTGTCTAAGATCACACACACTTTCTTTGCTTTTGCATCATCAGCATTTTGCAAAAGCTCCTTAAGAAAGCTCTCATTAAGTGGATAGTCTCGTAAGATATTCCTAATCCTCTGAGTCAGGTCTTCTCTCTGACCAAACTTTGAGCCCTGGAAGGCTGTTTCATTTACAAAAGTGTCTAAAAAACTACTCCGAATGCGTTTTACCCCCAAAGAGTCTGCTGTACTACTTAACATATTTTTATGCAAAAAATGATATTTATCTACTTCCACTTGAAGCCACTCTGCATCATTGTAATAGAGTTCACTGCTTGGACGTAAAATGTAATTTTGATCCACTAAAATTATCTGCTCTCTCCCTTTATATTCTCCTTTAGCTGTATTTAATTCTGATATTAGTATATCAGTAAATTCATGGTTATCACATGGTAATGGTGCTTCCTTGTATCTACAATGCATAAGAACCAAAGTATCAAGCAATTTATTAATATCAAATTCATCATTGATACTAAGTACTTGTTGTAATCGCTGTTTCATTGCTAGAATGTTTGGAAGTTTATATAAATAAGGGCCATCCTCTTTTTTCCAATTTCTTGATACATTAGCTGATGTCACGAACTCCTTACCAGTCCATATGAATGGCTTGTTATCATAAAAATGTAACTTTTCTTCAATTTCTTTAACCATAACATTATTTTCAAGGTGACCTTCAAAGAATCCATACACCATTTGACAGATATCATTAACATGTTTAGAAATAGCTTCATCTTGAAGACAATTTTTACGATCAACATCTGACATCATCAGCTCAATCAAAAGATTGAAATGGTTCAATACATCTTCAATTGTTGGCTCAGAAGAAATTTCCAGTAATTGTAAAACAGTTTTTGGAATTGAAGTACATCCATCTTTATCCAAACTCATAGTGTTTGCAATAGCTTTCTGAGTTCCAGCAATGAAGCTAATTTTCTGGAGGTTACTAACAGAGGTCGCTGCAAAAATTTCTAATGGTGTCAAAACAGTGCAGCCACTTCCCTTCCATGGCAAAATGTAGACATCTGGTTTTTGAAGCACTGGCAAAAAAGGAATAGATTTAAAAGTGTCTACAGGACATTCATTTCTTGCCCGAGTCCCAATTGATTTTATTATAAGTTTCACTCGTTCTAAAGCTTTTCTCTTATTACTATCAAACAGCTGCTTGATTGTTTTGGCACTTTTAATAATAGTGTCCCAAGAGATATCTTTTGTCATTAGATTTAGATATGCTTGCATTGTTTTATATGTGAGTGGATTTTCACAAAGACAATTCAAGGGAAACATACCATCCTCAGGATCAAACATAGCTTGAAACTGAAATGGATCAACAAGTTCATGAGCTGGTTTGAGCTCTTTTCCTACAGGTGAAGTAGGAATACAAGGTATAGTTTTTAACTCTTCCACAATTTTAGAATATTGTTCATGATATGATGCAATAGCTGAGAGCATGATGCTAAGAATACTATTTCTAATTTCAATGGAACTATCAGATGTAAACAAGTCAATTTTACTGAAAAACTTCTGAAAAAATACACTATCAGTAATCTGCATGCAAACACACAAACTGTCTATTAATTGATCTAAACGATTTTTTGGTAAAGACACTACTGGTAACTTAAGAATTGAAGCAGCTTTATAAAATGAACAATAATCACTTAATTTTGATCCAAATAATATAGGAAGGAACTGGGACTGAGCTAGCGTGAGCCATTGACCAGTCGAAGAAGAGTAAAACAATGGTTTGTCTGATATCAACTTCATTAGAGCTGAAATCAGACATGTCCAAGGATTCCTTACCTGTAACTTTTCTGTTAAAGGCCACAAAGAGTAAAAATTTTCTTCATATGACAACAGTTGTTGCGAGGCACTCATTTCTTGTAACTTTTTCAATAAATTACAATATGCTTCTGGTATAATAGTTTTCATTAGCTGCATATTCCATAATTCCCTTGAATCAGAAGGTGTTTCTTCAATAAAGATACCAGTTCTGTTGTTCAAAACAGCAAAATTGGCATTAACATGTACTGGTAGACCAGTACTGGATGATGACAGTGGAAGAAAGCAAAATAAATTACCTTTTATTTCTTGAGATTTGTAGCATAAATCCTTTTTAATCAGTTGGCAAGCTACAGATGCAATTCCAGGTTTATCATCATCATCTTGCTTCAAATTGCCTTTTTGATGGGCCACTAACCAATATTCTATTTCTGATTCATTAAAACAAATTGTTGTGCATTTTTTAACTCCATTTGCTTCATTGCTACAAGTAATGGATATGTCAATAACTAGCTCATCTCTATCTAATGATCTGAATGTTATACGTTTGACATTTTGCAAAAAAATCAATAATTTGGAGCCATTTTCTTTTAAGTCCTCTTTTAATTTTTGCACAAGGTATTCATTGTAAATAGTAGAACTGATTTGACTAGCATTTTCTCTAAAAGGCAACCTAAAAATTGTTCCATCATAATTTGCAGAAGAAGAGAACTCAAATATATTTTCATAAGGGGCCATTTGCTGAGACTGAGCCATAAATTTAGACTGATATTTGACTTTTTTTCCAGGTCTGCTCTCATTATGCACTACACCTTTAAGATGCTTAAGTGTTGGATCAAAAATATAAAACCACTCACCACTAACAAAGGAAGGTACATCAGTGATGTGATACACTGAACAGAACCCAACACCAAATTTACCAATCTTAAGTGGCTGGTCCTTTTTAGTGGCTCCAGCTAGCTTTGTAATGTTTTCAAAGTCTTCCTTTTTGAAGACACTATTGTTGTGCACTATAAGAGCTGGACCATGACTACCTGCCATTCCTTTGAACAATAGTTTTTCAGTAGAATGTGTGCGATCATCATACAATATGTTGACTTCAGTAGCTTCAGCATCATCAGCATTTTGTATCATCTCCTTTATAATTGTGAGACCATCTTTGTAATCTTTTAAAATATTACTAAGACGAGTTGTCAATGGTTCATTTTGACCAGCATCATCAAAGACATCCTCAGTAATATCAAGATGATCACTAAGCGGAGTTAGCCCCAATTTAGATGACAAATGAGATAATTTTGGATGTATTAGATAATACTTTTCATCTGAGTCCTTGGCAATAGCATGCAGCATGTCATTATCAGTATAAGTTACTTCTTCAAAAGGAAAAAGTTGAGGATAAACAGAGTCATCATCGATTGGTACTAAAATATTACTTTTACTGTTAATATTTTCAGCTACCCAGCTCAGTACAGCTGTAACTATTGACCATGCTTCATCTTCATTAAGCTTTGACTGACTGGAAGTATTCCTAATTGAGTGAAGGACTGAAAGAATTTGGTTTGGTGTTACTTCAGTTGGAACACCACATTTTTTAAAGAGATCAGAAAATTTGAGTAAATTTGAAGGCAACAAATAAATGAATGGCTCAAGATTAAGCCTAAATAAAGGATTTGCTGCTACAGCTACTTTACTTGAAGAAATAAATGTTGAAAGGTTTTGCAACCATATCCATTTGCCAGAAAATGACTTTGCAGTGCAATATTTAACATTTTGAAACAAGTATTCATAAGTATAGTATGAAATCAATTCTAAGATGTCCCCTGAAATATTATTTTCATTTGATATTACTTGATTAAAATGAGAGATTACAGCAGGTACTATATCACTGGGCTGACTGCCTAAATCTTCCAGTTTACTGGGAACATTATCTATGAATAGAACTTGTGATCCTGCTATCAGTGGTAGTTTTGATGAAGAAAGATTTTGTGTCAAAACTATTAGAGAATTACCATCACATGAGACTAAACTATTGCTGTATTTAGATCCTTTCCAAGCAAGACATGAAGGGTAATTCGTAGGACACTTACTTGACACAGGAAGCCAGTAATATTGCCTAGCTTCCTTACGTAAAAAAGTGAGCGTGGAGTTGTATTCATCAATATCATTTAATAAATGACAATGCTGTGACAAATACTTCAATATTGCAATAGCTCTTTTGTAGTTATTGTCACTTGTTTTGTAACTAGTCTGAGAATGTACTGTTTTGGTTCGAATAGATCTTAAAATTTGATTGATGTCATTGGCACTGACTTTCATTTTTAAACTGCATTGCCTCAATATTGAAAGGTAAGGATAAAAACAAGATGAAGGAAACTTATGCTTTCCCAGGTAGAGCTGAACTAATATTTCATTATCAGGATCAAACAAATTTTGAGGAGCTTCCAATCTCGATGAGTTTACAACTTCAACAAATGGTAAACTTCTCATGGTACTAGTCAGTTGCTCAGCTGCTTCTTTGTATTCTTGATTATCAAAACTTTTGAGAACACTGATCATAAATGGTACCACATTACTTAGAGTAAATTCTTTATTATGAATTTGGTGAAATGCAATTTGTTGAAGGAATTCTGCTTCTCGCAAGAGGCGAATCTGGTCATTTAACTTTTTGATAAGGCTTGATTCATTTTCTGTGGCATCTATCACAAAAACTGTGGTTGGAAGTAAATTTGTTTCACAGCTGTAAGTATGGTCCATTGCAATAGCTTCAGTTTCACTATTGTGTGACTTAATAAAGTCAACAGAGACACGAGTTTTTTGCTGGAGAACTTTAAACATTGGAATCTTACAAATAGTGTCAATCCTTTTTTGTCTACCAAGATCTGAATTTGAAAAGTAGTTTTGTAGAGCAATAGCTTCATGACTACTAAGTCTGTCACTTGCTACATTTAATGATTGCATGGCATCAAGTATCTGGTTATGATCAAACTGATAAAGGTATTCATTAAGATCCTTATGCTTCAAATGAGGAAAGGCACACGCATCAGCAAATTTAATGCCACACTTTTCCAAGCCAGTTAAAAGTGATCGCATATTTGAAATTTGAGAGATGTAAACAACTCCATCTTCTTTAGCCAATTTAGCAATGCCTGTAGTGCCATTGGAAAATGACTTGATTTGTACCAAAAATTTGTTTTCAAAATGTGATAAATTTTGTTTTTGAAGCCAATGCCAAAAATGAGACATTTGCTTACTTGACCATTTGCTTGTGATACCTAGCGATATTAAATTAGCTATTTCTTTTGTGTTTAGCATAGTTAGCTGCGTACAACCACTGTATGAAACTAAGCAAAGTTCTAAATGCAACTGTTCATCTTCATTATACACACTCACTAGCTTGCTCTCTAAATCAGGCAACAAATCACTAGGATAAGAGGAACTGCTCAAGAAAATGGCTTCTGCACAAAGCGGTTTAGTATAAAATTGTTGAAAGTTGCCACTGGCTAATGGCAATAACTGAAGACCAGTTAAATCATTATAAGTTTTATCGCTAAGGCAGTACTTAAGGATTTCAAATTTATCTTCTTTTGATCCATTGCAGTAAGAGTCATGATTACTTTTTAAGTAAAATTTTACTAAGGCAGGCTGAAGCATAGTGAGGCTATCTTGGTAGTATTGCTTTAAGGCCTGGCTGCAGCTATCATCAATATCAACTAATTTAATAGAACATTCCATTAAAGCATTTCTAACTGCTACAGGTAAATTATCATTAACAAAAATTGCTTCCTTGATGCTAATCCATTCTCCTCCAGATAGCCAAGTATGGACTGCCTTACTGCTCTTCACTAGCAACTGATAAAAAGGTGCTAGTAAGCCATACCATGGTGTATCTTGAGTTTTTTTAATATCAGGCCAGCACTTGTATACCATGCTAGTATCGACATCATGTTGCTCCATGAGCTTACAAACGAGCTCAAAGTAGCATGAAAAAAGACACTTCTCCACTAATAATTTGTTCCATGTACTCTCTTCATCCCCTTTCCTCTCTTGTGCCTCCCATTTCAAAGAACGACGGTTATTACAAATAGCAAATGTTCCATTCACATGAACGAAAAATGGTGATTGATCCTCTATAGGTAGAGGTAGGGCACAAAAAATACGACCAACTGAATGCAAGTTATTATCATTCAAAGAAATAGCTGTTCCAACCCAAGGCAGTACATGCTGTTTCTCTGCTAACTGCATTACTTCAACATCTGGACTGCCAACCTGATTAACAACAAGCCATTCATGCTCAGTGACATTGTAATTGTCAACAATTTCAATTTTAAAACGTGAAATGTCTTTAATTACTTCACGTGAGCTATATTGTGATTGACCTTTAAAAGTTGACTCAACTTTCTTGATTAAACTTTTTTCTGGGGATTTTCTTGACTGACAATCTCTCTCACTCAAACTGACTTTAAATAACAACTCAGTAGTATTCGACTCTGTGATTTGACATATTTCAATTGAACACACTGATCGAAGAAAAACTAACAAATATCGAGCCTCTTTTTTCAATGCATCCAGCAGACTACGAAGCTCATCAATAGTGTAGGACTTATTGGACAGCTTTGACTTTTTATTACGCAATGGAAATCTGAACAAGGTCATATTTTTAAAGCTGGGGTTTTGTTTTGAAAAACCACAAATACCATGAAAAGGCTCCAGCACTGCTGGGAAGCTATCCTTTAACTCTTCTAGAGTAAAACCTTTACCTGTTTCACCTTTCCATGCAATTTCCTGTGGCTCTATGAATCCACAGTAATTCTGACTCAGAATAACTGGTAAATCTAAAAAATATAAAAATATAAAAATTACATGCATGCATGATTGATGCAGCAATATCCTTAAAACATTTTCTCTGCTCTACTTTCCTCCTACCTGTAATATGATAGACAGAATTAAATCCAATTCCAAATTTTCCAACTTTGTGAGGGTTCTTGGCTTTACCACTCTGCTGAAGTCTTTGTATATTTTCCCAGTCCTCTTTTTTGAAAGAAGCATTGTTATAGGAAAGCAAAGCAGGTCCTGAAAATTGTTGCACTATTTCTTCTTGATCAGTTGTAGTTGATATTAGTTCTGGGGGGAGTGTTTTAAAGGTGCGAAAGTCCAAAAAGAATTTGACATCGGTGGCTCTGGCATCATCAGCATTTTGTATGATTTCCTATAAAGACATACATGTACATAAAAAGGAATAAAAAACAGAGTTCCACACATAAAAATTAACTAGTGATATACAGACATGAGTCAATTTCATTAAAAGTAATAAATTTTAATGCGGTAAAAATTGGCAGGCAGTGCGAATTTAGTCTCGCATAGCCAAACCCCACCCCTGTGTGAATTACTGTATAGATATAGAGAACTTGATTTTGTTAGGGCTGGGAAAATTATTGGAGCATTCAAATGTTTATTTGTTAATAAGAAGTTTAAGAACATTCAAATGCTGCAGCAGACATTTGAATGTAATAAAAAGGTGTGTCAGTAGGCATGGTATGCACCACAGTAACCACACCTACTAATCAATCGCATTATTGCTTATTAATATAATTAGCACTGATGTATAAATCACTAAACATTGAGCTATGCACTGAACATATAGGGTCCTGCATTTACATTTAATTAGAGTGAGCTAAACAAAAGACTAATTGATAAGTAATTTCATGGTGTGAATTTGTTCACTTTGGCAATAGAATGTTCAAATGCTAAAATTTTACACTTGTCCCATCTCTAGTTTTTGTGATTTGTAGACACATCGGAGTACAAAAAATTTAAATTCACAAACTCAAACATAAACCCAGAACAATAACTGTCGAACTGAAATTTAGTTTACAAATAAAGCTATTCTGTAGGGATTTGCAAAATTATTATCTGCAAAATTACCGTAAATCTGGAAACTAGATTTGAGTAGTACAATTTTAAAATTTAAAGCCATAAAAATTTGCGCTGTAGAATTACTATTGCAACAACCTGTCTATTCTGGAACCTTGGGATCTGATAATACTATCGTGATTATGGAAGTGTTCTTATTCTAGACTGTCAGTATTGCAGGTTTGACTGTATTACATGTACATTATTAATAAAATTAATAAGCAACTTAGGTGGAATTTTGATGAGATTTAGCTAAAACCGTCTACATAACATAAATGTTGATTTTTATACTAAAACCAAAAGTGGTGATAAAAGACTGGAAGTCTATAAACTTTCCCAAATCTTACATTATTGGTTGTATTGTATTACATTTTAAGTCAGCTTTAAGAGCATATTATATCAGAAATGTAACAGAAAATGTAAGAAAAAATTCAAATACAATCTGTGCTTCACTTTTAAAAAATTAATAATCAAAATTAATAAAAACTGAGACTCTTTTTACAAACATTTTGATAAAATAAATGTAGCATGGACCTGGATGGTCGTTGGAAATTAATATTATTATAAAAACAATTTTAAAAAATTTAAAGTTAGAACTTGATAAGAATGAACTCCAAAAATGTTTATCTATTAGAAAAATTAAAGCAGTTTTGATGATTTATGAATTACTATGTCCATTCCTTGCCTTTGTTTAGTTTTAGAGCAACTTAATAAATCTTTTCTAATTAAAATAAGCTATGCAACATAACATAAGAAAATATAAATATGTGTATACATCAACGATTCCCACAAAGCATGCTAAGTGAGCTAAACAGCATGCTAAGTGAGCTAAACAGCATGCTAAGTGAGCTAAACAGCATGCTAAGTGAGCTAAACAGCATGCTAAGTGAGCTAAACAGCATGCTAAGTGAGTTAAACAGCATGCTAAGTGAGCTAAACAGCATGCTAAGTGAGCTAAACAGCATGCTAAGTGAGCTAAACAGCATACTAAGTGGGCTAAACAGCATGAGCTTCATGAGATGACAAGCACTACAATACAGTACATGGCATTTGGATTTGATTAGAGTCAGCTTAAAATTTTTATGCACTATGAAAGCACACAATATGGACTTCTGGTACATATATACATATCTCAAAATGCAATAACAATAGAGAATTCTCTTTTAGTCATTTTGATGAAATTTGACAAAAACCTCTGTACAAGGTGATTGGCCTGGTTTTTGTGCAATTTTAAAAATTCAAATAATTATAATCAAAATCAGCTTAAACTTTCTACACAACACAAATCAAGTATATACATCAGAAAAATTTATAAAAACAATAAATTTTCTTTTTTTCTTTTTTGATGAAATTTGGTCAAAACCCATACAGGGTAATTGGAACAGCTTTAAAATTTATAAAAATCAAACTTTGATCAAAATCCCCTCAAAGCTGATACACATAAAGACATGTACAATGTATCAGAAAAAATTATAAAAATTCTATCCTGTAATTTTTGCCAAAAGACCCTGTACAATAGTACAGGGTCTTTGGCCCAATTTTTGAGCTGCACGTGCAGTTGCACAAGCACCATGCTAAAAACCCTGATATACGCGTATCAGAAAATGAAGTAAAATGGAGAATACTCTCTGAGTCATTTTTGATGTGCTACACTTGATTTACAATAATAAAAAAACCTAATACAGTTACTATAAAATTTTGGCAATAGATTCTTTGTCATTACTTATTACACTGGTAGTATGTAATCTTTATCATTACTATAACATATTATGTTAATGAAACAGTGCTATAGACCTCTCGAGGTGAGAATAAATTATGTCACAAGAGTAAATACGGCAGTGGGTGTGTAGAGAAGAAAATAAATTCCATGGATGGTAACTTTCTATAGTGAACCAATGAGCAAAGGCAGAAGCAAGCTATAGTAAAGAATCTACTGCAAATTGCACCAAATCTGTTTTATGAGATGCTTGGTAGCATCCATTCTTTCTTCCAACCAACTTTTGTAGCTTGAAAGAGCTCCAAACCTGCCAAACAAATCATTTTTATAGTTTACTCCATTCCTTCTTCATTGAATCCTGCCGTCCAAAATGGCGGCCAATTATTACGCGTAGGTGGATACCGTATCTCAAAATAATGATATTCATAAACTTAGTCATTCACAGCTCGAGAGGTCTATTATTATTAAACATAAAGTGGCTGATCATTACACATTGCCAAGGAGCTTTTAAAAAGTAATCTAAATCTAAAACTAAAACACTAAACAAAAGGTAAAGGCATTAATTGAAGTAGGAAAAGTCTAATTTTACAAACCACAAAATCAGACTCCCAAAAATTGTCACTTGCACTGTCCCCTAAAAATAATAAATTAAATACTGCCACAGTCCTGACTGGTACATGTATCATGGCCATTACTCTGGCGTGAACCAGTTTAAAACATTATCATGATTGAGTCCTGATTGCCCAAAACCTCAATTCAGGTTCCAACTACCATATAGCACATATTTGAGGGGCAAAACTTTTACTGTTTTTGTAGGTTAGCTTGCAACCGCGAAATTAAAGATACACTAAAACATTCAATTTTCATTAAAGGCGTGGCACTAACATTGCAAAATTTATTTTCAAGATAAATTGATCTTTATCAATCCACAAAACTTTAGCTCTGCAAAATTACCGCACTATAGAGTATTTACTGTGTAGCTGCAACTAGCCCCTCCCCTTTTCACTATCACAATATATATATATACTTACTTTAAATATTTGTCCACTGGGATACTCTTCTAATATATCTTTTATCAATTTGCAAAGAGGAGGCCTTTTTAAACCAAAACTATCTCCAATCAAACTAGTCATCTCATCAGAGAACTCTGCTGCAATCGCGCCAAATCCTCGGCCAAATCACTATGAGATCATCAGCCACTCCCATTTATTAATGGTTAATAGCTAAATTGATTGATCAGCTTTCTATTTTATGCATAGATACTGGTTTCTGGCAGGTTGTAAGGCACTGAGGCTCAGCATTAAAAGAAGAGATTTGCTTTGTTTACAAAAATATTCTGCACCAATATTGCATCATTCTGCAAACATCATCAGAGTTCTATTGATCTACTGTTAAACTGGGCTTGTCTTCTATGAGCAAAAAGTATGGATGGCAAAGAGTATGGATGGATTTTCAGGACTCATTGTCTGGCCTAAAAAAGAGGTTTTTAAAAATTATGATATTGTTATTTTAGTTTTTTACTTTATTTATAATCATTGTACGTAATTAAGGCCAGTGTCAATCTTGATAAACTGTATTGCTCCAAATTTTTGTCATTCAAAAATTTGTCAAAATCTTAATTTCTAAATTATAATTTTTTATTTAAAAAATTGGCATAAACTCTACTAACCATGTGGAGCAAAAAATTTCAGTGGTCAAAAATTTCATTGGTCAAAAATTTTGTCAAGCAAAACTTAATGAAAAGTATGATAAAATTCTTGACAGACAAAATTTGGAGCTAGTATACTTTTATAGTTGCAAATATTTGTTTGAATTTAATTTTGCAGTTTGTCATTCAATATAAAGATCCACAATTTAATTCTTCAGAGTATTAATACTAAATAGGTCTATCAACAGCTCGGGTCTTTGGTCTGATTTTTGAGCAACTTTTAAAAATTTCAAAAAATAGTTTTGATTGGAATCAGTTGAAGCATCACATAAAAAACATGTATATGAATCAGAAAAAAATAATATTAAATTGGAGAATTGTCTCATAGTCATTTCACCCTGTTTCTGACCCAATTTTTGAGCAAATTAAAAAAAATTAATCTACTTTTAATTGAAATCAGTTCTACATAATTAAGAGAACATATATCTATGTGTCAGGAAATTTAATAGCCATTTTTGATGAAACACCCTGTACTATAGTATAGCATATTTATCAGATTACACAAAGCTTCACATAATTTAATATATGCTCTTCAAGGAGAAAATTACTAAATTTTAAGTGAAATTTATCTCCCTTTTTAAATGTGAAAATCACCAATTTTTGCATAAAACTTTTGCTTGCCTTAAGGACAAAAGGTAGTGATTGTGCAAAATTGCTATTTTTAATGATTTCTCAGGTGATGTTTTTATTATCTAGATCTATGAAGTAAACTTTGGTGAAGTTGGCATTTTTATAACCATTTGCCAAATGAAAACTGCTGTTTTGTACCATTATGCACATGCTCAATGCCACATGGCCACAAATTATAAAACCCACCAATCACCAAAATTTTAGCAATTCACTAAAATTTCTCCCGTCCAAAATTACCCGCTATACGGTATTTACTTTCTATTTAAAGACCACACCCAAGCCTATATTTAATATTACAGACTAGGCCTATTTGCAAAAAAATTGTAAGTATTACATTTCTTAGAGCAATGATTTCTTTCTTGGTTATCTGCTTCACAGTTTCTTTGTCAAGTGCTGAATTTAATTTAACCATACAGGCAGAAGATGGAGCTAGTTCTAGTGCTGTCATCAACTACAGGAGTGGAGCTACAAATGGTTTAGCAGTATTTTTAAAGCAAGGAGGAAAAATAACGCTAATATTTGAAGTAAAAGGAAAGGAGAAGTGTACAATGCAAGTAACTAACCTACTGTACAGTAATGATGGCTTATCTGATGTCTTTACTTTGGAAATAGACAAATTGGGAATGATAGGGAAAGTGGTGACTAGGCCCCATAGCCTTAATGGATTACTTTGGAATAAGTTTATTCCTACTGGCCCATTTGGAGATGCTGTTGCAGTTAGTGAAGGAGTCTACAATATTACAATCACTGCTCAAGTAGCAGATGAGTATGGAGTCGAAATAGACTATGTTTCTTTACAGTTCATGAATTGTAGTAATCAGACAATGACAGCCAGTGTGGTGAGGAATGGATTCATATACTATGAAGAGCCAAGTTGCCATTGTGAACCATGTGAAGAACTGACAACATATGGGAAGGTATCAATTGGCTTAAATGCTGTTACTTGCTTAACTGCAATGATTGCTATAGCAGTAGCTGTTATTTTGAAGATATGTAAAAGGAATAAGAAAAGATCAAAATCCCGAATAAATTTAGTCAGCCAAGATGATCACAGATCCTGAGCAAGATGAAGGAGACAGTGATAATTACTTTAACACAAGACATTGTAACTTGTATGTATTGTAATGTTATTGCTGCTTCAGTGTGACTATGGTTATTGGACTCGCCACACTTGCATAGGCAGTACTAAGCAGTTAAGTTGTCATTGTGTCATTCTGTCCACAAAGTTTAATTGATTTTAAAAATATATATCTTTTTTTGTAAATAGTAAACACTTCATTCTCTGTGTATAAATGTTTACATCAGCATGAACATCTGGCAAAGTAAAACCATGCCAGATGGTGCTGATCACACAATATTTGTGGGTAGTTTTTAATATCATCAAAATTAAAAACTCCCAAGACTGAAACTGGTTTTTATTACTAATGGTGCCATTCAAAGTTTACTGGACTGGCCCAGCATTTAGATTTACATGTACAATAGTTATTTATGGTTATCCATAGTTACCTCATGGTTATCAACAGTTTCCCATGGCTACCTATTGTTACTTATTTTGTCTACCAGAGTCCATTAGACTTATACACTATGTGGGCAGACTTTATATGTCTGTATATTAAAATTTTAAAAAATTTAATTTCGAACTATAAATCAAAGCTATTTTGTGCTATAAAATGTAAGTAGTCGATAATGACATTAATGATAGATTATTTAATATAGGCTAAGATTGTATAAATAGGTTTATTTAAATATTCCCCTAACTACTAGTAATTTTAACCATACATTGTACATTATGCATAAACATGCACACACACACACACACACGCACACACACCAAATGAATAGATCATGCCACTCATTATTTTCAGTGCTCCTTTATTTTAAAAGACCTGACCAGATACTATATTACAATAACAATGATCTTTATTATAAACAATGCATTTGACTAAACTTATTAAGTATACAATCAATTTTTGTATTCTTTTTATTTTTTTCACATTTTCTTTTTTCTATTACCTCCTCTTCTTTGCATTGTGTTAATTTATGGCTATCTGTATTTGTGACTCATGTGGCTAAATGTGACTTTTGTCTTGATTTATTCTTCTGGTAAACATACTTAAAGGTTTGTTTGTATATAGCATTTTCAGGAGCCCATGTGTTGTAATGTATCCACTTTTAAAATAGAACTTTTTGAACAGCTAATAATAGCCCATTGTTTTCAGCCAAAATGGATAAACTTTTTGTTTTGTCAATTTTTGAGATATGAGCATTTTGATTAATAATTATAATCTATAGGCCAATAGAATCTATAGGGTGCAGTGACAAAAATTCTAATTTCCCTTCAATAGTAATTATATTTATTTTTATCAAAACGATGCTACAAAAATTCTTTATGAACTCATTACTTATGTACATGTAGGCGTAGTACAGTAATATACCTTTATTATATCAAAAGTTACCCATTAGTATAATCTCAATATTATGTTTGCTTACATACATTTTAAGTCACTGGCAAACAGTGAGTTGTATGCTTCTTCGACACTGTCATGGTCTGGCTGTACCAGACTAGTTTTGTACACAAGGCCGCTGAGAAAGCAGCGGGGCCCCCAGAAAAGGGTAAAAATGTGAGCATAAAACTGCATTGTTTTGCCCCATTATTTAAGAATAATGCTCTGAGATGAAGCTTGTAGGCCTTATTCTGCTTTTTGGGGCCCTGTTATTGTTGGGGGATATATTATATTATTAATAGCTATTAGGTAAAGTAATTATAATGATGATAGTTTGAAATGCTATAGATGTAATTAATTTCTTTCATTTTTTGATTCTATAGAGTTTTATGCTCTCTCATGATAATAAACATTATTTTTTGTTGATAAAGCAATCGACAAAATGTCAATGTCACTCCAGTTAGTACAATTTCCATCATGCCCATCTCCTCTTCTTTTCTTCCTTCTCTCTCTCTTTTACTAAACTATACTACAATGTAATATTATATTTTTTATTATACATACCGGCAAGAGTACATAATATTAGGTACTCTTGATACCGGTACTATAGGATTTTTAATTTTCTTCCACTTAATCTGACGTAATCAATTCAGTAACCTCTGGTACTGTTACTACTGTATTTACTTTGCACAACCCGATCCACTTACAGAAATACACTAATGGTACTGTATGCATATACACATGTAGTACTGTAATAAATGAAGTATATAGTGTGCTATATTACATTGATTTGATATGTCCTTATGTATGCATTTACTATACTATAGATCATACAATATACATGAGCATTGATATAATAGTAATGTACTTTTTTGTCAGTAGGTAGGGTAATACTCATTACTGTCTTGAGGGCTTTGGAGAAATTTAAGGATGTCATTGATGCTCAATTTACCTTATTTGAGGATTTAAAAATTTATTATGAAGAAATCAATTATAAGGATTATCAGACAGGCACATGATAGTCGCATAATGTGTTTATTTTAGAGAGTCAGTAGAAAGAAACGGGAGAACAGGATTAGGGGGCATACCAGTTTTGTATTGGTAAAGAATGTACATGCATGTGCATGTACATGCATCAATGATGTCATGCAGCATAGAAAATGTAATAAAAATGGAGAATTCTATTTTTCAAAAATGTCTTCAATATTATCCCCATTTTTATTACATTTTTTGATACTCATTGATGTACTTATGCTATCTAAAGTTTGAATAAATTTGAACTAAAAATTTTTGAGTTATGGCCATTAAAAAGTGAAAAAATAAGGACTATATGCCCACAGCTTATTCCAAAAAATAGATCCAAAATCACCCTAAATTTTTATTACATTTTAAAATACACATTGATGTCCTTATACTATGTAGAAATTTTGAATCGACTAAAATTTTTAGAGTTATGGCCATTTTAATCAAATTTCAGTGATAGTTTATTGTATATAATTTTATCAAAAATTGTGTTTGAACATTAATGTAACGTATTTTTGTTCTATAGTTTATATATCCCTGTTTATGCTGGATACATCTTAGTTGTTAATACATGTAGATTGTGATACTTTCCATGGCATTACTTAATTCTTTTTTAGTTATTATAATGTATTTTTATGAGCTCAGTCATAAACTTTCCCCATAGGATAGCATATATCAACCTCCTTTTGACAAAGACTAAACTGAAAATAATCTTCTATAAAGTTTATTCCTAAAGCCCAGAGTTGACTTTCACTGGCTATGGTTGCATGTGCATAATTATACTTATATAGTAAACATTAGGACACCTTTTCATATCAATATCAATTAGAGTATGTTGCTATGTTGCTGCTGTACTTACATAATAGTACTATTTATGACAAATGGACACTATATGCATGCATTCATTTTCTTCTGATAGATAATACATCACACTACAGACCTTATTGTTTGCTCCTGCATGTACTATTAGAATCCTATTTCCTTCACATGACAAAAACTAATATAGTGACTTTTTTTGATTACTGATTGCGCTACTAAGAAATGTTATGATTTGCAATGAACAATCAAAACTAATGCCTCAATTTGTTTCTGTTTCACAAGCAGAAAAGCATCATTTTAGTTGTTGGACCATGACTATAACAAACAAGATAATGGAATCAAATTTGTCAGTATATATTATTATCAGCTATAGACATTTGTAGTTTTATGTCTTTTGCCCTAAAATTATTAAGTTCAATTAAAATAGCTTGTCAGTATTGTACTAACTTTAGGGATTTTAGCAAGAGATCTGTAACATTTTAGTTACAAAAAATTGATTAATTTTAAGCCAAAACTTGCTGTGTGCTGAATTTAAAAAATTAACTTTAGATTTATCTTTCTAAACTATTCTATTAACTAATTTTCAAAAATTGTCATTTGCAGGACTTTTATGTTCATGATCATACTCTATTTAATAATGTTTTGAATATTATTAATGATTGTGAGAGTAAACATCAATTCCCTATTCTAAACTAAAAAAGAACTAGTCACGTATGCTATATGCTATATACAACTGCAGCCATTTGTTGACTATTTTATTGAAGAGTAAAAAATGTCACTGATAGTGATGATCTTTTTGCTACTCCTTACAAAAGTCACTAGTCATTGTTCATCACCCTCAGGTAAGATACTATACTTGTAGAGAAGGTGTTTCAGGTGCTAGAATTGATGTCACTTGTAGCCATACTAAGCAGTGCACTAAAGAATGTGTGTTGCAAAACCTTTTCTGATCCTATGCATGCAGCTACCATTAGTTACATGATATTCTTATATAGGTATATACTTGATGTATAGAGGAGAGTGCTATCTCAATGGATCATACTTTCATGATGTAGCCATCAGAACACACTACCTAATGTGTGTAGCCACTGGATCTACTTTGAATGGTGGACAGTGGGTTAGAGCTATTGATGGAAATCCTGTTATCTGTCACAGCAACAGTGACACTGATCCATTTCGCTGTGATAGCCTTGCCTCACCAAATGCTAGTCTAAGCCTGTACTTACCAAATGGGCAAGCTCTTTTGCCTGAAAGAGAAGGATTTTATAAGTGCTGTTTACCTACTGGTTGTTTAGATCCCAATACTAATGTTATTACCGCTAACATATTCAGTAAGCAATTGTATTGTTCATTGTCATAACTGTGAGATGATTTACATTATAGGGTGGGCTCAGATTGCTGGGATCAAATTTGAACTCCTTTCAGATATGACAATGCTACCACAGCAATATGCATTACATGCCATCAAGATTGGTCGAATGAATCATACATTTTTACTAGCTGCTACTTGGTATTATGAGACTGGAGATACTAGCAGCAACCTTACTAGTGTATGCAATGAACAAGAATACAATTGCACTGTTGGTTCTGGAGTACTATTACATACAATTAATGGAACATATGATTATAGTGTAACTATTACATGGAATGGAGAGAATAACAACAGAGGAATATTGAATCAAGCAAACAGCAATGGAGATCATGTATTTAGATTTTATTTACAGTTTGGCATTTCCCATGAGAATGTTGTTAGGAATCGTTATTATACAGTTACAGGTAAGTAAATATCAATTTAAATTATTTTACTTTCCAAGTTTCCGGCTAGTTCCTGCATCAACTCCATCTAATTTAAGTGTCACTAGTGGAACAGCTTCAACCATATCACTTTCTTGGAATGCACTTGGATCAATTGATGCAGATGGATATGTAGTCAATGTTACCATAGGCACAAGTATCATTCAGACAGTACAAATAGAGGGAGGAAATAGTAATAAAACAACACTGAAGGGCCTAGCATCTGGAACCATCTACAGCATAACTATAAGAGCATATCAGCAATTACTGGGACCAGCCAGTAGTGCAATATTGGGGCAAACATTACCAGGTACTACCATATGAATTGCCTTGATTATTATACCTTTAAATTAACTATTTTAAGTTAGATCTCTTTATATTGAATGCAAATTAAATTAAAACAGAACTTTTTTGTTGTCAAGTTACATATAGGTTTAGATTTATTTTTTAATTGTTTTATCTCAGCCATATACACTACTTTTACAGTTAAACTATAAATAGTTATAACTATTATTCTCTTGTTAATTGCTTATATCAATACAAAGACTCAACAATCTTGTGAATTATTTTACACAAGTAGAATTAAAATATTTTTTTGTATGTGCTATTGCATCTTTTATTGTAATATTTTTTATAAAAGTTGTGAGCAGTTTGCAACTTCTTGTTGTTACATGTATTGTTTGCTTTCATTGATTGCCCAGTTGTTGGAGTTGCTGTTGTCAAGAAGAGTGGACAAAGCATATCATTTAACTGCACTGCTAATGGTATACCAACACCTACCATAGTATGGATGAAAGACGGACAATTAATTGTTCCAAACAAGAAAAGGAGTATATCAGTACAGTTATCTGCTGGATTCCATTCAAACAATAGTTCAAATATAAGTCAAGTCACTAGCAACTTGACAATTAGTGATCTTACTGGATCTGATAATGGCAGTTATTTTTGTAGAGCTGATAATAATGCAAATATTGGAACTGTATTGAATACATCTTACCAACTGGCAGTTATAGAATGTAAGAAAACTCACAAATTTGTATGTACATAAACATTTTATAATGATTTTTGTAGCTCCACTGACTAATTTTTGTCTCAGCTCTCCTTGTGTAAATGGTGACTGTCAAAGCTTGTCTGATGCCTACTATTGTTTGTGTTCAGAGACACATACTGGAAAAAACTGCCAAGAAAGTAAGTTTTAGATTGCAGTGTATGAGAGGAGAGGTACTTACCTAATAGATGATTCAGCAATGAGAAAAGGGAATTCTGTTGAAAATTATAAGAATGCAGCTTTTAAAGAATTTTTTATATTTTCTAGAAGTCACAATCAAGATTAAACCAAAAATTACTGAGCCACCACAGACGACAACAGGTGAACTTTACTCTCCAGTAAATCTCACTTGTAAAGCTACTGGTTCACCATTTCCATTAATTCTCTGGTACAAAGACAAAAAGTTATTTGTTAACAGAAATTCCAACCCTTCTATACTGGTATTTGCTGAACTGACACTGAATGATAGAGGAATCTATCATTGTGAAGCTAGTAACATTATTGATGGAAGAAAGATGTCAGCTAATTCTTCTTCTGTAGTACTCAATATAACAAGTAAGTTACTTACTAGTCTAAGTAGTAACTATTAAATAATTGTGGCCACAAAGATTTTTATTGAATCTTATACTTCACTGTCTTTTATTTGACACTTTGTAGTTTAAGTGTCACTGTTTATTTCTTATACTGTTTTAGATGTGGTACAATACAAAGCAGAAATGCATCTTTCTACAAATTCCTATGTGGGAACAAATGACTCAATGGAAAACACAAAGCAGTTGATGATACAAAGTAACAATTACTTATCAGGTAGCAATATTAGTGACACTTCATTGTTTTACATCAAAATACAACTAAACCCTGATGAACTTAGCCTTGGGTAAATAATATTTATAGTACATTTAATAATTCATTTTCTCATTTCTTAGAACTAACAATGATAGTTTACTAGTTGTGGTAACATTGGTAACACAAAAAGGTCAAGGTGACAAAATCCTATTAAATGGTGTAAGGCATGTATTGAATTTTATTCAGCAATTTGCTCTGCCAACATTTGTCACTACTGTTGAGAGATTTGGTAAATCCATGCCATTAAAATTTTATAAATTAATTTTAAATGCTATAGATGGCTGTCCTTCAAATTTTACAATCATTCCTTCTCATTCTGGTAACCCAAACCTTACCATCACTATTGTTTGGCCTGAAACTAATATTGGTGTACTAGCAGTGGTTGATTGTCCATGTGGTACTAATGGCACATCAGGTGGTGGTAAGCTACAAGCTACACGTTATTGTGGAGGTGATTTTACTAATGGAGCAGTTTGGGATGCACCTGATGTAATGAGATGCAATTTCAGTGACTTAGCTAGAACTCTTTGCCATCTTAAAGATGTAAGTCAGTTTAATTAATACACTAAATTATTCAATGAATGTAAAGGCAATTGTAGATATATACATGCATTTGAAGTTCTTTTTTACTTTCCACAAATATGTGTAGTTACCAGTTGAAGAAAGGATAAATGAGCTTGAGGCATTAACTAGTGACAGCAGTGCACTAGGACCTACTGAAGTTGCTGCAAGTATAAGTGCATTAGTTTCTGCTACCGGTGAGCTTGAAGGAAATATAACAGTAAGGATAAGGATATATGTCTTTTTCTGATGATTGGTATTTTTAGTTAACAACAACTTTTCTTGATACTGTTGATAACATTTTAGTTGTAAATCAGGAAGTTTTACAAAAAAGTCAGGAATCATCTAACACCTCTTCAAGGTTATACATGTACTTGATGCATATGATGAACTGTTTTACTGTACCTTTTTTCATAACAGGATATTAGATGCTATAGAGAATGTAGTTGGTGACATTAATATCACCAATTCTTCAGAGCCAGTAGTCATTGCGCGGAATCATTTTGCAGTTTTAGTCCAGCAAATTGATCTTAAAGAGTTAAATGAATCAAGTCAAGTGTTCAGTGTAAATATTGGTGACTTTGCCACACAAAATATCAGCTGGGATGATCTATCATTTGGAAGTAACTCAGTCTCTCCACCAACTGGCTCTATTCAGTTACCTAGCAATCTTCTCTCTTCTTTATCTAATAATTTGTCTGATGATAGTAAAATTGCTTATGCTGTTTTTGTGACTGATTCACTCTTTCTGAGACGTAAAATTAACTATTGGACGGTCGGTAGTATCATCATATCAGCCAATGTGGTGGGAATTGGGCCAGTTAAAGGTCTTAAATCTCCTGTTAATCTTACTTTTCAGCTAAATCCAGTAAGGATAATTGTTTAGATAGCCTATCTTGCTTGCTTTTGTTTATAGGACATCAATGGATCATTTCCACAGTGTAGTTTCTGGAAACAATCATTAGATAGTAAATTTGTATAGGTATTGTGTTAGTTTTATTACCTGTTAATTTTTTCATAGATGGATATGGTGATTGGTCTAATGATGGATGTAACACTTCAGTGGATCCTAAATATGTAACATGTCATTGTGATCACTTGACTAATTTTGCTGTATTACTGGTATATTATACATCATTAAAACATTCTTGGTTATTGTCAATGATTTAGGATGTTTCTCTAAATAATGAACCAACTGAAAGAACAGAGTTGACATTGTTTCTTGATTCAATATCATATGTTGGTATCATGGTGTCCATTGTTTGTCTTATCATCACTATAATATCTTACCTCTTAAGCAAGTGAGCACAATGAAAGAATTTATAGAGATCACTTTTATTATAATGGATTATAGGAAGCTAAGGTCATCTGATCATGGTCAACTACTCCTTAATCTTTGTTTTGCTCTTTTGGGCCTCTATCTCTCATTTATTGTAGCTCTTCATAGCAAAAACATAAATATTTTTTGTGCCTTCTCTGGTGCTGTTCTTCAATATTTTTTTCTTGTCACTTTTATTGTGATGGCTGCTGAAGCTATTCATCTATATATTAAACTTGTCATAGTTTTAGGTCGCAAAATAGAGAACTATGTTCTGAAGGCAACTGTGGTATCATGGAGTAAGTCATTTTACATTTATACAACTTCTATTATGTGCTTTATGACAATAAATAAAGTCTATAATTTTATTATTATTAGATCTTGCTACATAAAACTTTTATTGATTTATCAATAGTACTTTGACATAATCTTTTTCTGTTTTTATAAATGTATTTTTACTAGTTGCTCCAGTTTTTGTTGTGCTGTTTTGCTTTTCTCCAGACTACAAGAGCTACATCAGTGATCCTCCAAATTTGTAAGATTATTGATGATTTTATTATAGTCATAAGACAAAATATGCAAATTTAGCGTTTGATATGAATAAAGGAAAATCTGTTCATACCATTTTTGAGGAAAGATTGAGCTTGTTTTGATTAAATTTTTAAACTTAAATTTCTGCAAAGATATCATGGTCTTCAACCAAAAATTGAGGTTAAAATTAGACCACAATTGTAATTGTGATTAGAGCCTCAATTACAATTACATAATTGTAATTGTAATTGAGGCTTAAGCCTCAGCAAAATGTAATTCAAATTTTGATAAAAATTGAGTTTTCAGTGTACTAACTATACTGAGTCAATACAGATGCACGAAAAAATGCTCTCAATCTACCTCAGTAGCCGTAGTATTGTTCTGTCAGCTCCTAAGGTGTGCTGTTAGAATGCATGTATTTTGGCAAAAAATGGCTAAGAGAGAATTCTTCATTTTCATAGCTTTTTTATATGCATGTTCTGATGTTGTATATTTAGTTTGAGCTGATTCTGATGAAAATTGAATTTTTTATGAATTTTTAAAGTTGCTCAAAATCTGGCTCAAGACCATGTACTTATACACAGTTTCTGACCACATTTTGTCAAGAATGTCTATGAAGTAGAAAAGAATTCTCGATTTTTATAAACATTAACTTCAAAGCCTCATTCAAAACATTATTTACATCAAAAGATCAGATACTGTAAACCTTCCTTGCTGAATAGTACAAGCACAGCAGTAATAGTACATAGATCTAGATAAAACACGTACATCATATATTATTTCACATTTATTCTAGTTGCCGTGCCTTCAGAGCTCCATTTTATATCGGTATGGTGGTTCCTTTTGTTATTATCTATCTGTTCAACTGCATCATATTTGTTGTCATCATGGTTTCTCTTTTGCATAAAACACACTCATTAAAACTGAATGATGCAAAAATGAAGAAAGATAAAGATTCAAAGTCTTTTTTAAAGCAACAATTGATAAGAGCAATCACTCTCTCCATCCTCTTTGGCTTAGGCTGGGGACTTGGACTGCTTGTCACTGAGGACATTTATACCAGCGAAACTCTACGTGATTTAATAGCTTCTGTTTTTGTTATTTTGACTGGATTTCATGGGCTTTTTCTTCTTATAACGTACTGTCTACGCTCTGAAGAAGCTCGCCATGTCTGGAAAAATATTCTCTTTTGTGGAAAAGATAAGGAATTCAGCAAGCTTTCCTTATCAAATTTAAATAAAACTTGGAAAAAATCTCCTAACACTACAAAAATATCTTATAATTTGGCAACCTCGCTGAAAAAAGATCAAGCTGAAGAAGGTAGTCAAATGAGATCATATGAGTACACCAAAAAGAACGAGACAGGAAAAAAAGAAGTACATAAAGATGAAGGCAATTTTGATTTAAACAACCCAAATGATGGACAAGCTACTTTAAGGTTTTATGCCAAAAAATACAATGATAACGAAGCTCAATTTGATATTCTAAATGATGAGAGCAGTGAAAGTGAGGTTGAGATGGATGAAAAAAACTGTGAAAAATATCACCAAAATAAACACTGCTGAGGTCAAGTTAAAGATTAACAAACAATCCTTAATTAGATACATGTCATTCTTGTTTGTATTGTAAACTGCTTTATCCCTAATTATATGTAGATCTGTAGATTAGCTACTATAAATTTTTATCAAGTTATTGTAAGATATGTATACAATAATGACAAGGGGCAGGGATGGCAGAGATAGTATACACTATGAGGTTGATTATACGTTGGCAGTTCACAATTAATTTTTTGTGTTATTTTATAATTAATAAATTTTACTGAAAAGAAATAAAAGCTAATAACATTATAATGTGACACACTTTATATAAGGTTGTATAACATGAATCTACTTGCAATTGTATAATACTAATCTAAATGTGATAAGTAATGTACTCTTGGTATTAAAAGTAAAAATTGTCACTAAATCAAAGACACTGCTAAAATGGAGGTGGTGGGTGAGGATGTCTCCTATGGTGCCCAAAGGGTGGATGATGTCTAGGTGGTCCATGTCCAGGTGGTGGTGGTCCGTGACGATGATGAGGTGGTGGCGGGTGAAATGGTCTGTCGTGAAGCTCATGTCTCAAGTTTTCATTCTCGGTCTTTAGTTGTTGAATATCCTTCCTCAAATCAGACACTAAGGCGGGAAGCAGGTCATGTGCTGGATTGGGTGCTTGTTTTTCAATGAGTTTTCGTTTCAGCTCTTCATTCTCAGTACTTAGAGTTTTAATGCTGTTCCTCATCATCCTCTCTTGCTCAGCCTTGCTTTCTTGAAGTTTTGCAATTTCATTTCTCATGATTTTTAAACGTTGACTTTGGTCTTCAATTATCCTGTTCTTCTCGTGAACATTAGCAGCCTCGTTAACTTTAAGTTTTTCAAGCTCCTTATGTAGCCCGGCTATATCTTCACAAAGTTTTCTATTCGAGTCTTCTAACTTCCTGATCTGCTTAGCTTGTTGGTCTATTACCTCGTTCTTTCTAACAATGATCAAGTCAGTGTCGCTACAAGACATTTGGCATGACTTCTCATGTTTCTCGAGATCCCTCAACTCACCAGTCCAAGTACATCCCTTGCCTTTATACTTACAATAAACCTTTAAGCCTAATATGCGTCTTTCTACCGCCTTTTCTTTCATAATTTCAAACCTTTCTACTCTACAACAAGGACACGGTTGTTCTGCGAACTGAATTCTCAATACACAAGAATGACAGAGCTTCGTCCCACAGCATGATATGAGATGTGGCTCTCTGGATGCTAAGAGGCATATTGGACACACTAGGTCATCTGGAAGCTCTTCAACAAACTCACAATCATAACCACCTTCTTCGACTTCCATCTTTGTGAGCCACGCCTTTACATAATTTGGCCCCTCCCTTTATATAATCATTTAATTTATTCCACAAAACAAACTATAAAACCGCACCATGTATGTACCCGGTAGTCATATTATATAAAGCCAGAGCCTTTGCCCTTTATTAATTTGGCACGTAAACATATAAGTCTTCTTGCTCAGAAGTTTCTTGCTCAAAATTCTGATCTTGTGATGGAGAGGTTTTAATCATGTATGGTTCACAGACTTGCATATTAATATGATTGGGCCTGTAGTAATATTAATATTAATAATATTTACATTAATTACATACTCATCACGTTCAACATTCTGCTCTGCCTGGCTTTTACTAAAAAGAAACAATTTTTGTATTATAAAAAATAATATTATTATCTGAATTTACCATTTTATTATGATGAACATTATATTAATGGTAATACTGGCTACTAAAAGTAATAGCAACACACCAGTTGAAACACCAAGTCCAACAAAGATGTTATCAGACCCTGAAGCATTGTTAGAATTATTTACTATAATATAATGATATAGAAGAAATCAGTGATATGCATAGCTACATGATACATACATGTTAAAAGTGTCTTATTAGCTAAGATACTCCATTCCCCATATCCATTGACATATGTCCGCACAGCAAAGCAATACAAAGTATTAGCTGTCAAACCTGTTATATTGACATAAGTATCTGCACTAGATATAGTAGAGTAATAAGAATCAGTAGTGAGCCTCATTGACATTGATGAACAGTTATCTGACTCAGAAGCATTATACTTTACTTCATAATATAGAATAGGCATGTTGTTTGGGGCACTCCATGAAATAAAAGCCCATGTAGTTCCCATGACACTTAATATTAAATTGACTTGTTTAGGCTCTGAAATCAACTCTAACATTTTATATAACCAGTTTAAAAATTTACCTTGCACAATGTACGTAATTGGAGCACTAAAAGGTCCTGTTCCAGCAGAATTTGTGGCAGCTATACTAATGTTGTACACAGTGAGAAATAATAAATTATATATATTAAAATATTCCTCAGTAGTGTGTGCAACACCAGTAATCATCACCGTGTACTCTATTAGTCTACCGTTAAGCATAGAGCAATTGACCTCATCCCATGTTATCCAGTTGTGTGTTTTATTTGAAAGAATATTGTTTGGTTCACCTAAAGGAACTTGAAAGAAAGGAAATGATTTTTTATGCAATGATGTAAACATACTTGTTGATATAGTACTAAAATTTAGCGTTTTTGAGTTTGATTCTCCTAGTACGTTACCAGCCCTCACTTTAGCAGTGTAGTCCATACCACTGTATAGAGCACTAAATGTAATGTTGTAGATACTGGTGGACTCATGAGGATTGACAGAAATTATTTTGTTTATAGGTGAAATTTCAAAGCATGATGGAGTAAGGGAGACTACATAATATGTGATATAGCTTCTATTTTCATTAGTCCACTTCAGTGTAGCATTACTGCTTGAGATATTGAATATTACAAAACTTGTTATTGGACTGGGAACTAAAGAATGATTACATCAATGTAATAAACTTTCAATATAATCAATGGCTTACTATCAAACATTATCATTGTAGATGTGCCATTGATAGAAGGAAGATCAACATATGAGTATACAATTATAAAATAAGTATTCATTGGTAGATATAATGTGATTTCAAATTCTCTGGTGAGGGTCACATTACTGCTCCCATCTTTTGTAATGTACTCAATAGCAAAGCCATTGTTATTTCCAGATGAAGTCCAATTGACTTTAATGCTATCATTATCTAGTATGAATGCTTGAACATCACTTGGGGGTCCAGTAGGAGCTATAGTGAAATTATTGTACTATACTACAGAAAATTATAATATTTGACATACCATGTAATTTTACAAATTTACTGTAGGCACGTCCATCATTTTTTGCCACACAAGATACATTAACAGACACTCCCAGTGGATCAGGATTTATCAATAAGGAAATGTTGTAAGTTTCATCATTAAGTAATGTAAACATTGAGCTGTTCTTTATATCTCCATTGACTAACCAGTGTATATCAATCAACGGATCTATTTCAGTAGTTACAATGCAATCAATACGATACACAGTTTGACTAAGTTGTCTAATTGATGAAACCAATGTCCAATTAATTGACTGAATTACTATAAAAATTGATTTAAGAGTATAATCATGCAATGAAAATAGCAGCTTGTACCTAGTAATGTTTGCCCCAATATTGCACTACTACCTGGTCCCAGTAATTGCTGATATGCTCTTACAGTTATATTGTAGATGGTTCCAGATGCTAGGCCCTTCAGTGTTGTTTTATTACTATTTCCTCCCTCTATTTGCACTGTCTGAATGATACTTGTGCCTATGGTAACATTGACTACATATCCATCAGCATCAATTGATCCAAGTGCATTCCAAGAAAGTGATATGGTTGAAGTCGTTTCACTAGTGATACTTAAATTAGATGGAGTTGATGCAGGAACTAGAAACTTAGAATTAAATAATTTATATTATTGATATTTACTTACCAGTAACTGTATAATAACGATTCCTAACAACATTCTCATGGGAAACGCCAAACTGTAAATAAAATCTAAATACATTATCACCATTGCTGTTTGCTTGATTCAAAATTCCACTATTATTATTCTCTCCATTCCATGTAATAGTTACATTATAATCATATGTTCCATTAATTGTATGCAATAGTACTCCAGAACCAACAGTACAATTGTTTTGCTGCTGATTGCATACACTAGTAAGGTTGCTGCTATTATCTCCAGTCTCGAAATACCAAGTAGCAGCTAGTAAAAATACATGATCCATTTGACCAATCTTGATGGCATGCAATGCATATTGCTGTGGTAGCATTGTCATATCTGAAAGGAGTTCAAATTTGATCTCAGCAATCTGAGCCCACCCTATAATGTAAATTATCTCACAGTTATTATTATGAACAATACAATTGCTTACTAAATATACTAGCAGTAATAATATTAGTATTGAGATCTGAACAACCAGTAGGTAAACAGCACTTATAAAATCCTTCTCTTTCAGACAAAAGAGATTGTCCATCTGGTAAGTACAGGCTTAGACTAGCATTTGGTGAGGCTAGACTATTACAGCGAAATGGATCAGTGTCACTGTTGCTGCCACAGGTAACAGGATCTCCATCAATAGCTCTAACCCACTGTCCACCATTCAGAGTAGATCCAGGGGCTACACACATCAGGTAGTGTGTTCTGATGGCTGCATCATGAAAGTATGATCCATTGGGATAGCACTCTCCTCTATGCATCAAGTAAATACCTATGGACGGTAATGGTTACATCTTGTATGTAATGTAAGAAATTGAGGTGGCAATTAGATCTAAAGTGCGACAACTATATGCTACAGCAGAGCTATTCACTCACTGTTTTGTCACACCATAATACAAACTGATTTAATATACTGCATAGTCTATAGCCTTATTGTAAATCTAGCTAGTTTCTTTGCTTGAGTGTCTTACCTGATGATGGTGGACATCCACCAGCAATGGGTTTTATAAGGACCAGCAAGAAGACTATAACCAACAGTGACATTTTGCCAGCTATAAGTTAGAATTTGTGCTTCTCTAGTTTCACAACAATACTGTCCTTAAGTAAACAGTCATAGATGTTATAGTTTAGAATAAGGAAATGGGTGTTACTATATATATAAATTCAGTTGACTTTGGGCCCATTACATAATAGGCCCATTATGATGATTATAATCATGTTTATAACCATAATGATCATAAACATAATAATCATGATGATTATCATAAGATTGCTGCTATGTTTTGGCCAGTCATAGCTTGTGAATAAACATTCAACGTTGCATTATCATCCTTAAATTATATCGTCCACTAAATCTATTATGATAACGTTTGTTTACTAGAGTCACATCTTATCCTCCCTTTAACTTAATAAAAACATGCTTGTAGATCTAGTGAATCTACGATCATTTTATAAAATTGAGTATCTTTGTAAGGCCATAATAGCTAGTCTGTTAAATTTGTAGATACCAGAAATAACTACAGAATTGAAACATTTATAGATCATTCTATACATGGCTTATAGCTAACTTGCCTCACCAAATGCTAACATGCCTCACCAAAATTGCATACCTTTTAGAGTATATCTTTAAGAATTCATAACAAATCCAATTTTGCCTGGAATCAACTGAATAAACAACATCAGAACGTGTATGTATTGTTCCAAAAATCTATAAAAATAGAGATTTCTTCTAGCCATTTTTAATAAAATTTGACCTAAGAACATGCACTGTAGCTCTAGAGTAGTACACGGTCTCAGGCCAGACTGAGATTTTGAGCTACTTTTAAAATTTATAAAAATACAGTTTTGATTGAAATGAGCTCAACAAGATAAGACAACATCACAATACGTATATGTATCAGTAAAATGGAGAGTTTTTCTATAGCTATTTTTGACATAATACTTTAAACTAGGGTTTCCACAAAGCTCTACTGAGCAAGCTAAACAGCACACCTCATGAGCTTAGCACTATACTGGGAAACCCTGATTGTCACAGTTGCTACATCTAGTATAAATGTACATATGATCATGTAACTACTGAGATTGAGTGCCTTTCCTGTGTCTGTATTGACTTGGTTGTCGCACACTATGGCTACTCTATTTCAATTTAAGTTTAAATTTTGTTCTAAACTTCAAGCCTCAAGCCTCAATTGACCCCTAGTCTGATTAGATCTAAATGTTCAATAATTCAAACTATAATCTAAACTAAAACTTCTACATTATAAATTGACTGTTTTCAGAGTCACTTATACTTTTGAAAATAGTTGTAGTAGGTCTATAAAATAAACTATGATCTTATAGCAGCAACAGTTGCAATATCAAAATTGACATTGTTGAAGCCAGAAAGCATCATGCAGCTAATACGAAACACCAATAACAGAACAATTTACAAATGCAGGCAACTGTAATGGTTAAAATACTGCACTCAAAACTCGCCAAAACAAATGGAGAAAATTTGATAAAAAAGAAGTCATGTTAAAATTTCATTAAATTTATGCATAAAAACTAAACAAATCAACAATAATGATAAATAGATTTAAACCTGTTTTATGCATATAAACAGGCAAAGCATGGACTCCTGGAAAATAACAATTATGCTCCCAGTGACCAGGCCATGACAAATAATTGTTTTAAAATGGAACAAACTGCCTCATAGTCATTATATTACCAATCTTCTTCCTTTGGAACTATAAAATCATTTGATGGTTTTTCTTCCTCAAAATCTGGTTGCTTTTTAAAGATTATGTCATCACAAAGTTCAAAAGGTAAAGGCGTCTTATATTGAACTGACTTTGATGCTACACTAGTACTACACTCCTCAATGTCTGCAAAGCTGTCATTCCTTTCCTTCTTCTCAATCACCTCCAACAAGCCATCATCTTCTTCATCGTCACTGTCATTAATGCCACTCCTTCTTAACAACGACATCATTTCATTTCGAAGTACTTTATGTTTCTTCTTGCAAGAGTGAAGCTTAGCCTCTAAGTGTTCATTAAGACTTTGCAACTCTTCTTTACTCTCAGTACAAGAAATAAATTTCTGATTGACTTCATCATTTGCTCTGAGAATAATTTGAGTATGAGTTTCGCTATCTGATATAGTCCGTTTATATTGATTAATCAACTGCCTCTGAGACTCATTCTCTCCATCCTTTTCCTTGCACTTCTTCTCTAATGCCGACACTTTTTCCTTCAAAGTTTTAATTTCGTTCTGGAGTAACATTTCCGGCCTATTGTCACACGTATCCCTCTCGTGAATGTACATGCCCAACTGCGTACAATAAAGGCCACAATTATATATACAGGATACAACCCTATAAAGACAGTCTTCAGTATGAAACTCCATATCCCTTAGCTCACCAGCCCATGTACAGCCCTTTTCCTTATATTTACAGTACACTTTCAAATCCAGCACACGCCTCTCCACTAGTTTGTCTCTCATTGTTTCGTACTCATTGGACCTACAACAAGGACAGGCTACTTCAGCCAGGCCAGAATCCTGTATTCCGGTGATACAAGCTAGACACAGTTTTCTCCCACAGCATGAGATAAGGTGCGGGTCTTTACAAGGCAGAAGACAGACTGGACAAACTAGGTCATCAGGAGGATCTTCTACAAAATCGCCTTCCATCTTAGCGTGGGGGGAGTACTGTATGTCAGTATAATGCCACTCCTTAAAATTAATGAGCCACTCCTCCTTTTCTTTGATTAACCACACCTCTATGATTGTCAATGCTGCAAAAAGGTAGAAATGAGAGTGTTTGCAGTACCTCTTCTTTTCGCTTGTTGTTTGGCCATCAGTGACCACGTTGAAGCTCTCTTTCCTTTTCAAAACACGTCACTCTCAATCGAAGACAGAGTTAAGGTATCACACGAGGCACGCATTGCTCACTTTTGAGGTTTCTTTTGAGGTTTCTTTAATACAACAAAATACAAATTGCACAAATCTTTTTAAAATATTCAAATATTCTTTCATGAAAACTTTAATGTTTGTACTTTACAACTTGCAACTGACATTACCGTATAGCGCTTTATTTAGGAACAAAATTTTTGCTATTTTTGTGGGTTAGCATGCAACCGGGAAATTAAAGATACGCTAAAATTCAATTGCCATTAAAGGCGTGGTACTAACATTGTGAATCCGCAAAAGTTATTTCCATGAAAAATTGATTTTATCAATTTGCAAATTTTATGCCTGTAAAATTAAAGTGCTAGAGTACATTATCAATGATCGTACACCATCAATTTTCGGACACTTGTTTTAGGAAAACTATACATTGCCATCTCATGAAACTGCAAAGTATTATAGCAATAGTTATCCTTTATTTGCGTGACAAAACTTGTAGCTCTAGCAAGAGTGCATAGAAAGTTATAAGCTCTCAAAGCGTGGTGTCCGACAATACCAATGATCGGCCAAAATTCTCAATCTTCGGACTGTCATTTCTGAACGACAGCAAAGGATAGTTTTAGAAG
>NW_003546243.1:90008-107727 GCF_000090795.2 Amphimedon queenslandica | reverse complement strand
CAGACACACACACACACACACACACACACACAAAATTTTGTTCTAAACTTCAGGCTTCAAGCCTCAATTGACCCCTAGTCTGGTTAGATCTAAATGTTCAATAATTCAAACTATAATCTAAACTAAAACTTCTACATTATGAATTGACTGTTTTCAGAGTCACTTATACTTTTGAAAATAGTTGCAGTAGGTCTATAATATAAACTATGATCTTATAGCAGCAACAGTTGCAATATCAAAATTGGCATTGTTGAAGCCAGAAAGCATCATGCAGCTAATATGAAACACCAATAACAGAACAATTTACAAATGCAGGCAACTGTAATGTTTAAAATACTGCACTCAAAACTTGCCGAAACAAATGGAGAAAACTTGATAAAAAAGAAGTCATGTTAAAATTTAATTAAATTTATGCAAAAAAACTAAACAAATCAACAATAATGATAAATAGATTTAAACCTGTTTATGCATATAAAACAGGCAAAGCATGGACTCCTGGAAAATAAAAATTATGCTCACAGTGACCAGGCCTTGACAAATAATTGTTTAAAAATGGAACAAACTGCCTCATAGCCATTATATTAACAATCTTCCTTTGGAACTATAAAATCACTTGATAGTTTTTCTTCCTCAAAATCTGGTTGCTTTTTAAAGATTATATCATCACAAAGTTCAAAAGGTAAAGGCGTTTTATATTGAACTGACTTTGATGCTACATTACTACACTCCTCAATGGCTG
Organism: Amphimedon queenslandica; assembly: GCF_000090795.2. Classification (NCBI taxonomy): domain Eukaryota; kingdom Metazoa; phylum Porifera; class Demospongiae; order Haplosclerida; family Niphatidae; genus Amphimedon; species Amphimedon queenslandica. The sequence goes on along the minus strand of NW_003546243.1, from coordinate 106,988 downwards.
CATAGCTGTCATTCCTTTCCTTCTTCTCATTCACCTCCAACAAACCATCATCTTCTTCATCGTCACTGTCATCAATGCCACTCCTTCTTAACAACGACATCATTTCATTTCGAAGTACTTTATGTTTCTTCTTGCAAGAGTGAAGTTTAGCCTCTAAGTGTTCATTAAGACTTTGCAACTCTTCTTTACTCTCAGTACAAGAAATAAATTTCTGATTGACTTCATCATTTGCTCTGAGAATAATTTGAGTATGAGTTTCGTTATCCGATATAGTTCTTTTATATTGATTAATCAATTGTCTCTGAGACTCATTCTCTGCATCCTTTTCCTTGCACTTCTTCTCCAATGCCGACACTCTTTCCTTTAAAGTTTTAATTTCGTTCTGGAGTAACATTTCCGGCCTATTGTCACACGTATCCCTCTCGTGAATGTACATGCCCAACTGCGTACAATAAAGGCCACAATTATATATACAGGATACAACTCTATAAAGACAGTCTTCAGTATGAAGCTCCATATCCCTTAGCTCACCAGCCCATGTACAGCCCTTTTCCTTATATTTACAGTACACTTTCAAATCCAGCACACGCCTCTCCACTAGTTTGTCTCTCATTGTTTCGTACTCATTGGACCTACAACAAGGACAGGCTACTTCAGCCAGGCCAGAATCCTGTATTCCGGTGATACAAGCTAGACACAGTTTTCTCCCACAGCATGAGATAAGGTGCGGGTCTTTACAAGGCAGAAGACAGACTGGACAAACTAGGTCATCAGGAGGATCTTCTACAAAATCGCCTTCCATCTTAGCGTGGGAGGAGTATGCCAGTATAATGCCACTCCTTAAAATTAATGAGCCACTCCTCCTTTTCTTTGATTAACCACACCTCTATGATTGTCAATGCTGCAAAAAGGTAGAAATGAGAGTGTTTGCAGTACCTCTTCTTTTCGCTTGTTGTTTGGCCATCAGTGACCACGTTGAAGCTCTCTTTCCTTTTCAAAACACGTCACTCTCAATCGAAGACAGAGTTAAGGTATCACACGAGGCACGCATTGCTCACTTTTGAGGTTTCTTTTGAGGTTTCTTTAATACAACAAAATACAAATTGCACAAATCTTTTTAAAATATTCAAATATTCTTTCATGAAAACTTCAATGTTTGTACTTTACAACTTGCAACTGACATTACTGTATAGCGCTTTATTTAGGAACAAAATTTTTGCTATTTTCGTGGGTTAGCATGCAACCGGGAAATTAAAGATACGCTAAAATTCAATTGCCATTAAAGGCGTGGTACTAATATTGTGAATCCGCAAAAGTTATTTCCATGAAAAATTGATTTTATCAATCTGCAAATTTTATGCCTGTAAAATTAAAGTGCTATATACGGTATTTGGTGGTTTTGCTACAAATTTCTTTCTCACTTCCCCACCAGTATCAAGTCCCCATCAAATTGTGTTATCATTCCCATTGCATGATTATGGTATGTGCTCATTGGGGTACAAAATATGACATGCTATTTCTATGTATGCAACTTTTATGTATCCAGTTTCTATTTTTATAGTAGTTTCATTTATATAGGATATCGTTGATAATCTTACTTTGGAAGAGCTAGTGGAACAAATGGCACATGGTGGTGCTACTTTAAATGGTATGTTGTAATCACAAACAATAATTAAGAAACTATAGACAATTATAATAATATTATTATTATGTTGATTAACTTAGTGTATAATTTTTATTTGTTAGGTCCAGCTCCAGGGATTCCACGACTACATATAAACCCTTACCAGTGGGGTACTGAGTGTCTCTCTGGAAATGTTAGTGCTGGAGATGCAACATCCTTTCCAATGCCTATAGGAATGGTAAGGAGTTAGATGTACGACTACTGAGTAGGATCTCCTTTAGTCTCTATTACATGCATGTACAAGAGCATATTATGTATTGGGTAAATTTGATGTTAGGAATTTTATGATTGCAATGCATTTGTGGTTTTTATATTGGTGATTCTACTGCCACTTGTCATTTTAGCATGCTCAAAATAAAGTGAAATTGCAGATTTAGTTTTGGCAATTTTATCATTATTTTACCAATTGCCAAAACAAAACTCTACCATTTTTCCACTATACAGTAGTTGGAATAGGGAAGCAGATAGGCCAAAGCTCCTAATAAAGTTTTTGTTTTGATTGTATGCATGTACTGTGTGATTGATTACAATTCATTCACCTACATTTACATGTATGTATGATCTTTTTTCCATAAAAATTTGGTATACTGTTCAGTATCTTGCCATTGTTTGGCAAATTATCCTATACTAAATTTGTCAAAAACATCCCTATACTAAATTTGTCAAAAATGGCTAGCTAATAATTCTCCATGTTTGTTGATGTATATTTTGAGCAATTAAAGTTGTTGGACAATTTGATGAAACACATAGGGTCTTTGACCAAATTTCAGCAAAAATGACTATGAGACAACTTCAATTTTTATTCTATTTTTAAGAAGCATACATGTACTTATGTTGTGTAGAAATTTTGAGCATATTCCAGTCAAATTTACATTTTTATGATTGCTTCAAAATTTGATAAAATACCCTGTACTATAGTACAGGAACTTTGGTTAAATTTCACCAAAAATAAAAAAGAAAGAATTTGGCATTTTTATAACTTTTCCTGATACATATACATGTTTTTGTGTTGTGTAGAAAGTTTGAGCTGATTCCGATCAAATTTAGATTTTTATCAATTTTTAAATTTGCATCAAAATTTGATAAAATACCCTACACTATACAGTACAGGAACTTTGGCCAAATTTCACCAAAAATGAAAAGGAGAGGATTCTGCATTTTTATAATTTTTCCTGATACATATACATGTTTTTATGCTGTGCAGAAAGTTTGAGCTGAATCTGATCAAATTTAGATTTTTTATGAATTTTTAAATTTGCTCCAAAATTTGATAAAATACCCTGTACTATAGTACAGGAACTTTGGTCAAATTTCACCAAAAATGAAAAGGAGAGAATTCTGCATTTTAATATTTTTTCCTGATACATATACATGTTTTTATGCTGTGTAGAAAGTTTGAGCTGATTCCGATCAAATTTAGATTTTTTATGAATTTTTAAATTTGCTCCAAAATTTGATAAAATACCCTGTACTATAGTACAGGAACTTTGGTCAAATTTAACCAAAAATGAAAAGGAGAGAATTTTGCATTTTTATAACTTTTCCTGATACATATACATGTTTTTATGTTGTGTAGAAAGTTTGAGCTGATTCCGATCAAATTTAGATTTTTTATGAATTTTCAAATCTGCTCTAAAATTTGATAAAGTACCCTGTACTATAGTACAGGAACTTTGGTCAAATTTTACCAAAAATGGAAAAGTGAGAATTTGGCATTTTTATAACTTTTTTTGTGATACATATACATGTTTTTATGTTGTGTAGAAAGTTTGAGCTGAATCCGATCAAATTTAGATTTTTTATAAATTTTTGAATTTGCTCCAAAATTTGATAAAATACCCTGCACTATAGTATAGGAACCTTGGTCAAATTTCACTAAAAATGAAAAGGAGAGAATTTTGCATTTTTATAACTTTTCCTGATACATATACATGTTTTTATGTTGTGTAGAAAGTTTGAGCTGATTCCGATCAAATTTAGATTTTTTATAAATTTTTTAATTTGCTCCAAAATTTGATAAAAGACCTGTACTATAGTGCAGGGTTATTAGCCAAATTTCATCAAAAATGGCTAGAATAGAATTCTCCATTGCACATTTTGAGCAGATTTCAATCAAATTAAATTAGATTTTTTAAATAATTTTAAAATTTACTTCATACAATTTATGCTATTACATGTACATGTACATGTATAAGGTTTATAATAATTGTCAGTTCCTGAATCATTCTTTTTGGCTCACATACATGTAGCATGTTTTGTGGGAAAGCTTGCTCTGTATAAAGCTAAGTGCTTATGGCTACTACCATTTCGCCTACCACGAAGACTAATTATTTTTTTAGTGCACTTCATTTTTTAATTATTAATGAACCACTGTCCATTAAGCACATAAAAAATGCATTTTAGTTTTTTGCTTTGTTATAATAATGATCACAATGCATTTAATGTACTTTCTGTTGAAATATTTGTGAAACTTTAAGAAAAAGTCTTACAATGTATTTCTAATTGTAATGACTTTTTCACCCATTGTATCAGTAAAATAATTATACCGGTAACAAGAATAGAGGATTTTGTGTGTGCAATTGAAATGTGTTATAGTTTTGTCAAAATTTTGGAAATGCAATTTTAGACTTTAATCAGAATAAAGCGCACATATCAAATCAGTGATACTGACTAAAAAGAATCAGTTACTAATTATGAAAGCCTGGCGATATTGGGAATTCATGATAATTATACTCTCATTATTAAATACATGTACCTCAATATAGCTAAGTACCTTTCTAGTATTGATAACAACAACTTTTATTAGCTATGTACTACTAGCCTTTGAAGATTTATGATAATCATTTTATTACAATAAAACATGGCAGACAGTGTAATATTGCAAAAGTAATGAATTACAGCCTTTGAAAATTTTGCACTAACCAGACGTACATGTACTACAATTCATGTTGGGATTACTGTTATGTTACACCTATTTGCTCTCCTAATATTTTTACACCTTACTATGATTGATAGTTATCTAAATTCACATTTGTATTAATTTTGGTGTTTAATATTTAATTACATATATAGGCTGCTAGTTTCAATTACGATTTATTGAAACGAGTTACTAATGCAACTGCTTATGAAGTGAGAGCTAAACATGCTGCAGCTGTCAAGGATGGATCCTATGCTTTTCATACTGGACTGAGCTGCTGGTGAGTTTGAAAGTGAGAGATACAGTATACTGGGAAATTTTGGAGAGAGTTAAATTTAGCAAATTGCTAAATTTTGGTGATTGGTAAATTTTATTTGGCGAATTAGTGGTTTAGCATCCGTATAATGGCTCAAAATGTTTAAATTGCCAAATTTAATTCCCTTCAAAATCTCCCCCTATTATGGTACATTAAGGAAGGTATTTATAATTCTAGGAGTCCTGTTTTGAACATAATGCGAGATCCACGTTGGGGAAGGAATCAAGTGTGTATTATGTTAAATACATTCTCTGTTATAATTTTGACCTAAGATGAAGTCTTGAGTTTGTTTTTATGATTGTTTTCACCCACATGCAATGTATGTATCTTACACTTAACATTCTTTTATACATTGTGACATGATGTTGTATTGGTCTTAGCAACCAACCTGGCCATGCTTTTTACATAAAGTGGGTGCACCATGACACACACACTGGTGGCTTACATATGGAATGAAGTTTTAAGTTTTTTAATAGCAAGATAATTCCACAAAAAATACTGTTTAAAAAAGGTAGAGAGAATCTCTAGAAGTCTTAATTAGAACCCAAGCTACATGTACATGTATGCATGCATGGTAGTGAAAACAATCTTAGCAATCTTAGGAATATTATATTTATGCTAATATGCTTATTATTTTATAATGATAGGAAACTTATGGAGAGGATCCTTATTTATCAGGCTATTTGGGACAAGCTTATGTCAATGGATTACAAGGAAGTATGCTGCTTTAGTGCAATATTGATACCAAAACTTTCAAGGGATTAAACTTTCCAAAATTTATTTGATTTGGATTTTAATTTTTGTAAGTCTGTGAGCATCTAGCTATTTGGCACTGTGTTATATAAAGTTTTATCAATTTTTCTTTGCAAATTTTGAAAGACTTACGAAATCCAAGTCCCTTGAAAGTTCCACATCTGTCATTATTAATTTCTAATAATAGTTTTAATTTATTATATGTTATTATAGCTGCATGTATAATATATGTCCCTTATATATTAGATAATTCAAGATACATCATAGCTAATGCTGGCTGCAAACACTTTGACGTTCATGGAGGACCAGAGAATATTCCAACATCTCGATTTTCATTCGATGCAAAAGTGATATGTCCATTACTAAAATAATTATCATTAATTTTGTTGCAGGTGTCAATGAGGGACTGGCGTATGACGTTCCTTCCTCAGTTCAAGGCCTGTGTTGAAGCTGGTGCTCTTAGTTTAATGTGCAGTTATAATAGGTAGGAAATGATACCTGTGTATATGTGACATGTACATTATACAATCACTTAATACCAGGATAAATGGAGTCCCTGCTTGTGCTAATAAAGCATTGCTTACTGATATTCTACGAAATGAATGGGATTTTAAAGGTTACGTTGTTAGTGATCAAGGAGCTCTAGGTAAACTTTTAATTTTATTAATTTATAAGCTATTTTCACTATAAATAGAGTTTATTGTTATTGAGCATCATTATGCTCCTGATTTCATGAAGGCTGCGGCTGATGCTGCAAATGCAGGTACTTGCCTTGAAGATGGCAATATTGGACGTAAATTTTTCAATGTTTTTGAGCACCTAGTTGATGCTGTTAAAAATGTAAGCATACATGTACTATATATCTTACTAGTTTTAATTATTTGTGATAGAATCTTGTTAGCGTTGATACTCTTAAAAATGCTGTGAGTAGGCTGTTCTATGTTCGTATGAAATTAGGGGAATTTGACCCACCTGACAATAATCCTTATGCAAAGTAAGTCTCATACACAATTGAAGGAAATGCTGAAAATGATGCAATGAAAGTTGTGTTGTTTTGTACTTTGAGTTTCAATGCATGTAGCTAGAACTGCATTTTATAAAATAAGTAATTAATGCGAAATGTTTTTTATTTTATTTTTTAGTATCCCTCTCTCTGTTATACAGAGTGATGCTCATATTAATTTATCTCTTCAAGCTGCAATGGAGAGTATTGTCCTTATGAAGAATGATGATGGTTTTAGGTCGCCTTTTCTACCTATTACTAATGAAGTCAAGAAAGCTTGTGTATGTACATATTATATTTTTAATTTGCAAGCACATGTTCATCATTTGTCTCACACTTATATACTTTGTCCCTTTTTAGATGGTTGGTCCATTCAGTGATGATCCTGAGGTTTTATTTGGTGATTATTCACCAACATTAATGGTAAACAACTCATTAAAACTGCACATAGTAATTTAATTTCACTGCTTGTACATATAGTGAGTGGTGTGATTTGAGACTTAATTGGCTTAATTTTATATGTATCTATTGGCATATTTTGTAAATAATTCCTTAAATCAACTCACCAGCCAAACTCGTTTATATAACTAGAAGGATACTAATGTATAATTACTAGAGTCCATGATGAGTTGTGATAATTATTATTTTTATAGCGTGATTATGTGATCACTTCATTGGCTGGTCTAAAGAATGCTAACATTGGTACTGATACTCTAAACTATGCAGTTGGCTGTGAAGACGGTCCTGCTTGTAGGTAAGAACATAGTGTCTACCCTAGTACAATCATGCTGTGATGAATCCTCATATATTTTTAGAAATTATGATAGTGCAAAGGTTCGTTCAGCCTGTGATGGTGTTGAGCTAATCATTGTCACTGCTGGCTTAAGTGAGCCTTATGTACATGTACATGTATAATTATATTACACCTTATGGAGTCTATATGCAGATTGAATTTGGTGTATTTTGTAGGTAAGCACTTGGAGAGTGAAGGAAAGGATTTATCAGATATCAATCTACCAGGGCATCAACTGGACTTGATGCAAGATGCTGAAGCAGCAAGTAAAAATGGTAAAATCAATTGAAAATCTAGAAGACTTGTATGATGTGGTTATTTTTTATAGCTTCTGTTATTCTTATACTGTTTAATGCCAGCCCACTTGATATTAGATATGCTAAAACTGATCCTCGTATTGTTGGTATACTTGAAGCTTATTACCCTGGACAGGTAGGGAGAGAAAAAAGATGAATGAGAGACTGAGAGAGAGAGAGAGTGATAGATTAGGTAATTATATTATTATATTTTACATAGACAGCTGGTAAAGCGATAGCTAATGTTCTCACTGGTGAGTATAATCCTTCTGGTAGATTACCTAATACATGGCCCGCTAGTCTTGATCAAGTACCTGGTATTACCAATTACACTATGAAGGAAAGGACGTATAGGTATTTCACTCAAGAGCCTCTTTATCCATTTGGATATGGATTGTAAGTCTTAACTTGTTTTAACCTATACGTGGAAATTTTTGAGGGGATAAATTTTTGCGAATTATAAATTGCAGGATTTTACAAGGTCAAATTTTCACGAATTGTTTTGAAGTGCCACCATTATAATTTGGAGAGTTAAAGTTAATTTTCGCATGTTTTAGTTTCGTAAATCACCCCTCGTTTTGTGAAATTTTGGTAAATTTATCTCCTCGAAAATTTCCACGTATAGGGTATTGTTTTTATGTCATTCCTCTCACTCCTTAGGTCATACACAACATTTCATTATTCTAATTTGAATATATCTTCTACAGCTACTGCTAGTGGGGCTGGTATGATTGCAGTGTCAGTCTTGGTCACTAATACAGGCAGTATGGATGGGACTGAGGTGAATCAGTAATAGCAACAGTTGTACACTACGAACCAGACCTGGGGTCAATTATCAGTTACAATTACGCATTCAGTTACACTCGTTTTGTAAAAATTAGAATTGCAATTATGCCATGTGGAAGTAAAAATCGAATTTTGATTGAAATCAGCTCAAACTAGATATACATGTACATCATGTGCTGTACATGCATCATAAAAATAATTAAAAAGAGTTATAAATTTTTTGCTTTTTGTTAATCTATAGAAATTTTACTTTTCACACAAATAAGCTTCAAGCATTCGTTGTCATAATTAAGATTATTGTTCGTGAACAGTTTTCATTTTATTTATTTTAGGTGACACAAGTTTATGTGTGGTGTAATATTTCATATGCACCTAAACTACAGCTGGTTGGAGTGAATAAGGACTTTATTTCTAAGGGAAAAACACTTGAGGTTAGTAATGTATTGCAATTGCTTGATGTTAAGGCTGTTATTGCTTCATGCAATTTGGCAATAATCAGTTTGATTTTTGAATCAAAATTAATTGTTGAATTTAAATTTAAAAATCACATTCTACACAACGTATCAAAAAATTGGAATAAATATATTGAGGGTCTCACTTTAGAGGGTCTGGGCAGCTCGATTTTGCTTACAAATTTAGCAGACTGATCCCCAAATTATATAAAATTGATTGTCCTCTCCCTTTAAAATCTTTTCAAAATCAGAAGATTTCTTTGTTTTTAAATTCTATTTGCCATTTCTTTTACTCCATGTAGTGTGTCATTTTGGCATAGACTTTTTGCTCTTAAGCAGCCAAAATTAATATTTGATATTGTTACCATCTATTGTATTATTATGCATGTACCACACAAATGTTATTTCACAATTGTTGTATGGGTAGTCAGCTGTTATGACATTTTGGTTAGATTGGTTAAATTGATTAGATTTGGTTAGATTGTTGCGTTGTAATAGTATTTTTTTCTCGTAGGTCTCATTCTCCATTAAACCAGAGCAGTTGCAGGTATGGACTGATGATGATAAATGGGTCATACCAGTCAGTACTTATGATTTGAGTGTTAGTGGTCAACAACCAAATCAAACAGTCCTTGCTTCCTCTAATGTACTAAAAGGCTCGTTTAAAATTCAATAGACATACACATATCACTTTCATGTTTAAATTTGATTGTTTAGATTTTTATTTACAAGCTATAGCTGTTACTCAGTTTTATTACAATTTTTAATTTTAACTTATTGTACTTTTGTTATAGTCTATTATTGTCAAAATTAGAATTATGTTCATGTATTAATGACTATTGTTATACAAGTGTGGCAAAACGTTTCCTCCATTATAAGCTAAGAAGTAAAAATGACCTTGTTGTTAGAATTTAGATTATTTGCAGAACAACTTAACTCTTAATGACCATAATTAAAATGGGTGTAGTTGCTGCTAGTACCAAATTAATTCAGTAGCTCGGCTTTGATACTCAGTTTTACAAGAATGGTATGTATATGATAAGCAATACAGATACCTACACTAGCAACAAAACATGCTTTCTTATGGCTAAGCATTTTTGACATGTAAATGGGTCAATTGGCCTGTCAACACAATTAATCTATGACGCATAAATGTGTCAATGGTCCTTACAGGGTTAACTGAATTGCAAAACTGCTGTTGTATATATTAGTATAGCTCAAGATGCTCAAATCTAAGGCTACGTTTACACAGCAATGAAAATGATGCAATCCTTAGTAGTAGCATAGTAGTTAGCATAGTACTCTTGATAGTAGTAACATAGCATTATCACTTCACAGAAAGAGAGAACTAGATAAGGAATGACCTGAACAGAACCATGGAAAACAAAAAGACTATTTACATGTGTGCACAGTGCACGCCTTCACAGAGGTTTTGGAACACGAGCAGTTTAAATAAATTCTTTGGCATTGATACCATTATAAATAATATGAATATACTGATTACAACAACAATAATAAAAATTAATACATGTCAAATTTGGAATGAATGGTGCAGAAATAAAAGGCAAACGTTAATTTATACATATCAATAAAATTTGTTTACCAAAAATATAAATTTAATCTGCTGTTATTAGTAGTAGCATTAATTTCATCTTCATTTTCATCAGTTCCATCACTAACTTCGTTGCTTTGAGTAATAGTTAATTGAGTCCCATTCTTTGCATAATGATGAAGAAAACAAGTTCAGATACAGTTAAGAAGAAACCCAAACCAGCACATACCTATGGTACATACAGAAGCAGTAATAATAATAGAAGTGATAATATACCGTATAGTATTTTTTAGAATAACAAATTTCAAAAATTTTACAAATTTTTAAAGACCCCTCAAATTTAATATCAGTCTAATATGGTAAAATGGCAGAAAAGTGGAAGTTCACGGAAACTATTTCAGTGAACCTACAGATACGGGTCATTCATGAAAATTATTACCCTCAAAAAACCCACTATACAGTAAAAGTGAAGATGCAATAAACAGATATAATGTCATTATTTAATTATGTAATTAACTCACAGCTGATGCTATTACTTCTTGCCCATGAAATGATCCTATAGAACGACCGCTGCAAGAAATGTGAGCATAGTCTGCTGATTTACGGAAATTAGTACACGTCTTTCCTCAGCCAGCTGACACCACTATTGTTGTAATGAATAGTAAAATGGCAGTGATTACCAAAAGACTGGTCTGGAAGATTCTGACATCGAGCCTAAAAAGACAAGACACATAGAAATACGATTGTGAATTGAAAATAATATCAGTTGCTGCTTCTAGAATCTGCAATTTGATTTGTACAAGGACTTGTATATTATGTGGGAAGTGAGGGATAATATAATTATGAATATTATGGCTGGTATACAGAAGCTAGCCAAACATAGTGCTGAATTCCTTATTCAATATTAAAATTAGGTTTATAGTTTCCTATTTCGTGAGGAGGTGGGTGGACAGTGTAATAATTATTGTGATTATCACCTATATAAATTGCAATTAATGCAAACCCATAATAGATAATGAATACTGTAAACGAATCAGAACCATTACAGTATATCTAGTATTTACTTTACTACTATGCATGTCATGCCATTTTTGTAAAAGATTTTGTTTTTAAAAATTTTCCATAGCTAAAAATAAATTACATTTTGCGATTTTTCTCAAAAAATTTAACTTACCTTTTCATAGCTGTCTGGTCCGAAACCGTCCAACGAAACGCACATCTGACCACCTCAAGGATAGCGAGCACGCTGTAGCAATTTTAGCACTTCCCACACTTAGTGTACAGGTAGCTGTTTTGCCGATAAAATCTTTATCAGTGACACTAATAAATAGAAGACAATAATACCCATCAAATGTATTAGCTATAGAAGAAGGCCAAGAGATGTGGCTGCAACTCCCAATGACAAGACTAGGGTCACAAGATATATATTTGAAATGCAGTTCATCCTCAAGTTCATCTTTTTGTGTCAGTTCTTGACTTCTTCAAGTTGAATTGGTGAATTGAATGGGTGGGGACAGTGGGTGTGGTATTTAAACTCTTGATCGAATTTGAGCTCCTAGTTGAGCTCGGATTTGCCAACTGCAGTCTACATCTGCCCACCACTCACTTCAGTGTCTGAGCTAGTAATGGATAAGAGGTTACCTCCAGCTCTCATACTTGATCCTTCAGAAGAGATAACCTTTGAAGGTATGAAGTTATGAACAAAACCCCAAATTAGATGCAATTGTGGGAGGGGCTGCTTTGCTGATTAGTTAATATCATATATATTAGAGTAAATGTAATATCTATGGTTATACATGTTACTGTACTATTTGCAGGTCCTTTTGTTACCACAATCAAGTCGACTCTGAAAATTATTAATGAGAATGAGCATAGTGTTGGTTTTGTGATTAAAACTACAGCTCCAAGGATATTCGTGGTCAACCCCAATTCTTCAGTGATTCAGCCACATCAAGCCATAACAGTAGAAAGTATGTTGCAGATGTTATGTATTGATGCTATACTCCCTTCTTAGTTTCAGTTGTACCAATGGATAAATCTACATTAGCCATTAGCCATGGTTTCAAGCTAATGGTGTCATCAGCGTTTGTTGATGATACTTTGAATAAAGAGATCATATCAGAAACAGTGAGTGTTTTATTATAGCTTGAGAAAGATATTTATTTTCTGGTTTGCCATGTGGAAGTATTTATGTGGAGCTGAGAGCCAGATTAGACTTAGAGAAGTCTATGTCTCTTTTTATCACTAAAATCATAAAATGCATCTATGTCTCCTCAAAATTATTCAGGCACTTGAAAAAAGTTCGAAGCATGCAAAAAATGATCTTGATCACCTATAGTAATTGACAAAACCTCTAAACTTTTGAGGGCTAATGCCTGCAATATCATAAAGCTAAAGAAAGATTAACAATTAATTGTGTCCTGGGAAGTCATAAGATGAAAGGTACCGCTAGTAGAATATTACTGATATCATGCATGCAGCCTGGTAAATACTGTATAGCGGGAAATTTTGGAGGGACTAAAATTTGGTGAATTGCTAAATTTTGGTGATCGGCAGATTTTAATTTGGCAAATTGGTGGCCACGTGCCATTAAGCATGCGTATAATGGCTCAAAATGGCAGGTTTTATTTTGGCGAATGGCTATCAAAATGCCAAATTCGCCAAATTTAATTCCCTCCAAAATTTCCTGCTATACGGTATATATATTCCACAGGAAGTGGCCAGGGGAATGTATTACGAAACAGGAAGTAGCATTATTTTTAATGAACATTTTAATAAAATTTAATGAAAAATATGAAGTTGATTGTGACACAATTCTCCAGAGTTAGAGCAATGCCCCTTAGGATCTCTTATGAGCAACATAATGAAGTCAGTAAAGTTTTGATGCCACATGGAAATGATGACACTTTCTTACCTTGGAAGAAACATACACGAAAAGAAGAAAGTGAAAGTTTCAAAGACTGTGCAATAAGGAGACTTACCATTTGTACATCTTCTATGGTTCTACTAGCCTAGATTCTACCTCGTCTTCCACAGCAAGCTCAATAATTTTTCAGCCATTTTTTAATTTTCTTACTAGTGGTAGGTGATATATTGATATTTTATTGATACAAACGATATTTTACGGTATCGATTCGTATTGGTATCGAAATTTTGAAGGAATCTGGATCAATACGTTGACCATGCCCATTTATTAAGGTTAATTGATATTAATAATGAAAATTTTAATAAGTTAATGACGTATAATACACACACATGTGGATACATGTGCATGAAAACATTGATCAAAACAGTCAGTAATAAGGGGTGTGACTCCATGGGTGTGGTCTGAATATTGTATTGAAACTGTATTGATACTCCTGATATGCATGAGCTGCATTGTATCAAATCCATTTTGGCCAGTATTGCCTGCCGCCACTGCTAATGGCATTAATTGTTTCTATGGCTAATAAAAATGTCTTTCATTATTATGACTTCCCTGGATACAAGCCAGTTAGAGCATGGCTTCTCGGGGAGTATCCCGTATACACTTCAAATGATATATAGTCCCTTGTTCGTGTACATTGATGCCCTTGGGACTATGAATATCATTTTCAGTGTATACCTGATACTCCCTGAGAAGCCATGTTCTAACTAATACATATTTACTTAACTGTATAACATACTGTGAATGGAATAATTTTAATTTTACTTAATAGATACGTCGTATGCCAAAGGATCAAGTAAAATCATTTAAACTGAGAACGACTTTTATCGAGGGTGAGAAGCGTGTAGCTCTTCAGCAACCAGCAACAGAGAAAATAAAGCCATCATTGCAAGATGCAGCTTCATTGAAACTCTCTGATTATGAGAAAAAAGAAGTTGAGCATTTACAGCAAATACGTACATTAGAAGAAGAGAATATATCGCTAAAGATAGATATGAAATCAAAGCTAGTAGAGCATGAGGAAAAATATAAGAAACACCAACTACACATTGATAAATTAGAGGAGGACAATAGCTTTCTAAAGGGAGAGATTGAAAGGAAAGAGAACGAGAAGGAAGAACTGAAACGAAACTTTGAAGCAGAGAAACAACAATGGGAGGTAAAATTGAGTGACATGATAGAAACTGGAAACTCTAATCCTATCCAACTCCAACTGCAGAGTCAAGTAGCTCACCTCTCAGTAGAAAATATGAAACTTAAGGGACAAGTCAGACAGCTTCAAGATCAGGTCAGAGCAATAGAAAACAGCTGGAAGATCAGTCATTCTGAAATATTGCTGTCAAACAGTGAGCTAGGTAGAGGAGGATGGGGAGTGATTTGGATTGGAGAGTTCAGAGGACAAAGAGTAGCTGTGAAGCAAATGCATGAGTTGCTTAAAAGTAAAGAATACATGGAGTTGCTTCATCGTGAGATAAATACAATGTCTCAATTGCGACACCCTAATCTCCTTCAGTTTATAGGTGCTGTATTAGACCATCCATCAGGTAATCCTATGATTATTACTGAAGTTATGGATACCTCATTGCGTAAAGCTTATGAGAATAATGAGCTGACTCCTGACCCATCCTGTAGACCAGTGATTCTCTCTATAATGCATGATGTAGCTGTGGGTTTAAACTACCTACACTGTCTACCTGATCCCATAATCCATCGTGATGTCAGCAGTGCCAATGTGCTACTAGAATCAAAGGGAGATATGAAATGGAAGACAAAGATATCTGATTTTGGATCAGCTAAACTTGCCTGTGCAGCTGTCACTGAATTACCAGGCACAATAGTATACAGTGCTCCAGAGTCCCTACAGAGTGTCTTAGATTCAGAAGAAGCTGTACAGTCACCTTTAATGGACTCGTTTAGTTTTGGTATTTTGCTTTGTGAAGTTCTCACTTGTCGCTATCCTGACCGTCGGATTTTTCGTGATATGTTACAGAGCATTCAAAATCTTGATGAGGGTGTTTATGATCTTGTCGTATGTTGCACGGAAAGAGAACCTAGGAAAAGACCAGTCATGAAAGAAATTATTTTAGTGATGGAGAACATGATTAATAAACAATAAATAATTGTAGTAATTTTTTATTTGATATTCAGTCTGTTTTTTGCAACTGGAGCCAATTTTTTGGCAAATAACTAAAGTAAACTGATGTAAAATTAATACTTCTGGACTCCCTTGTTTTTTTAATTGCTTGAGATCTCCTTTAGGTCATGGAATTTTAGACCACGCAGACAATCATGTTAAATAGTTATAGAAAGTTATATTGACCGGGAAGGCATAATTGTTTGTATATAGTCTACTCATGAAGAACTGATAACTTTTTACATAATCTAATTAAGTAAGATTGCAATTGTATATAATGCAAAATGTACATTAGAAAACGTCATATGCCTTCAAATTCAATATTTTAAAAGCATCCCACTTTTAATTACATTTTCTGATAAATTATCCTATATAATTATTATTATTATTATACTTGATTAGAGTTAAATAGTACGTACATGTTCAATATTGTGTAATGAATATCACTTATATAATATGTACTTTTATTTCAATTGTACCCATGACCATAAACTAGTTAAAGCACAGCTTCCCATGCTGTACAGGAAATACAGCACGGGGGAGGGGGGAACTTCAGGTGCTTTATACATACTGTTATTAACTTTTATTGTTGTTATTGTTAGTACTGAAGTAGTTGTGCTATAACTGAGAAACAATTTACTATGTTGACTTTCATTAGGACAACATCATCAGGCTGCGGAACCCAACCAATATGGTGGCCTATCTCACATCAGAGCGGATAGTCCACTCAGAGTTGCAATAATTTTTTGACCTGACATAATTACTACCTATTGAGACATTTTATTTAGTGTTGTTTTAGTTGACAAGAACTAAACTAAAATGAAATTTCGAAGTGATAACAGTAGCTAAAACTGAAATTATTACCATTGCATGACTAAAACTAAAACTTGAAAATAAAGAAATAGGAAACAAAAACTAAAATTATTGTGCCATACTAAAAAAACAATACTAATTTTACTTACTGACAAATTTATGAGCAAGTTACAACAAAATATTAATTTTACTTTTAATAAAATTTGAATTAATTTTATGATAACAATAATTCAAAATTAATTAGTACATCCCTCAATTTCCACAACAGGGTTGGAACTTCTTTCCTTGTACCTCTCCACAACTCCTTCTTGAAAAGATCCTCCACCACACACTACTAGTCTTGTAGCTCTGGACAAAATTTTCATCTCAACTTGAGCAATAAAAGCACCATTATCTACCCCATGACAGAGCAATGGATCATAAGCAGACCTCTTAACACCATGTGATGCCATTAAGTTGACATATCTTTTATTACGAAGTCCAACGTAATCAGTGAAATAAAGAATGCGATTGATTTTGTATTTCAATGACACCTCATTTGCCTTTTTCATTGCA
>NW_003546243.1:81541-89324 GCF_000090795.2 Amphimedon queenslandica | reverse complement strand
AATAAGAGAAAGCCAGTACAAATCTTTTAGGGAGTGGAGGTGGAAGTCGTACAGATGCTGCTACTTCATGAAGTTGGTGCGACATGACATGGCGGCCCGAGTTTGGTTGGGGAATCAATTCAGGTTTGTGACTGGTGAAGTATAAGAAAACGAAAATAACAGTAAGAAGTAGTGGTAAAATAAGAAGTATCCACTTTACATGTACTGCCGCCATTATTACCAGTCTTGTGTTTTCCGGCGTTAATCGTTGCGACCAATTAGTGTATAATTATTATTAGTGTTGCCAGATGGGTTTGGCCAAGGCTAATAATTAATAAATCCCTAATAATTAATATAAATAAACAAGATAATTAATTATATCACGTGACATAGTATTGATCAGCGCGGAAAATGGCAGATGGCTTCATTGCATGCAGCTCATGCAGTAGTTCTCTTTCTGGCACTTGTGCACTTTTAAAGAAAAGAATGCTGGATAAATATATGAGACTGTATCTGTTGCAGAGGATATTATATATCAAGAATTAGTGAGAAAATTGTGCATGTGTAGTATTAATTTCTTTGTTGTGATAGTCTGCTCCACTGTGATAATTCTTTACAGTTTGTTTTATTAAATTAGATGCCTGTGCTATACTATAGTTTGCTGCATCCATTTTCCCCCTGCACAGTACTTGTACTGAGACTCTATAGATGATCCAGATAAACGTAGTTGTTCATTTATATTTATTAATTATTAGTACTTTATGTCTCATACATCATACATGCCTCTACCACACAATCACATTTTCACACCTTGTTAACACTATGCTATTACACAATATATACTGACACAGGCTTGCATGAACAGAACATTCTAGAACATCATTCTCTAATATAAGCACACACTCTCTCTTGTTCTCTCTCTCTCTTTTGATTTTTTGCTGTTGTCGAATGTTGATTCAGTATCTATATTTGTTGGCTATATCTCCTTCGTTGTACTACCTGCTGACATTATACTGGTAAATCTATATCAGTACAATACTCTTTTAACTTGCTATTTTTGGGTTTCAGAATTAGCTCAAACAGTATAGTGGTGATACAAAGTAAACTGGATATTGTATGAAAAATTTCTCACAAATAAACCCATACTACACATCTATTCTTAATAAGTCAAAAGCTACATTGTAGATTATTAAAATTAATGAATAAAATAATAATTATAGATATCATACTTTGCCAGGCTAAGAATTTCTTTTGTGCTGCATTGGAATACTCAAAGTTTGGATCTATAAAAGGGTACGTTATAGTAAGTTTTGAGATTGATTTTATTACCATTCTTGAAAATTTCATCTACTAGTAGCCACTTTGCAAAAATGAAAATCCATCCTCAATTGATGTAATAATCTCTGACTTCATGTGAGTTACCTTTAAATGATAAAACAACCCATTTTCAAATATTTTTGCACAGGCTTCTAAGAATAAAAGAGTGTTTCTCACACTACACAAATCATCAGCATTTGGATTGTAAATAATGTAGTGTGAGAGCTCCATAAGTACATGATCTTGCTGCAGTAAAGTAATTATTATAATTAATTTTATTATTATTGAAAAAAAATTAGTTATACCTGCATTATTTTTGCTGGAGCAACATTTAGCTTGGTGCATGCATCTCTCAGTTATAATGTAGGGCTCTTTCAATTTAGGGACCATTCTTGTCAGACCTTTGCTAACCCTTTGGCAATCTCTTGCATATACAGTGACATGATTGCATCCCATTCAAAATTAGAGCCATTTAATAGAAATTCCTTTGTTCCTTTATCTTTTGAGGATAATAGAGCGTTGATCATATTTTTGAGCTTAAAAATAAATCAATGAATCCACGCTTGCAGTGACATTATTAAACTAACTTGATGACTGGGACATAATTAAACTTTATCATTTCCCGCCCTCAAATCACTCATTTCTGATTTTATGTGGAACAAATTTTTTAATGATTTTGATGCAACCTTTCCATGCACTTTCCATCTGAAATGTCCGTGCCAGAATTGCTACTCTAAACCGCACAATTCTATTTTACTTTAATTAACTAATTTAAATTTAATTTAATTCTGTATTTTCTTTGCATGTAATTTTTCAGGTCTTCCATGTACTATGGTTGTGCCTTCAATTGTGCATTTGTCTTTTTTTTCTTTTCTGTTCCAAAACTCTCCATCTTTATATATTGTAAAGTTTCAATAATAATAATAAAATAATAATGAACCAATAAATCTTATTTGGTGAATCAAATGGATTAATCATATAGGGAGATATTTTTAATGGGTCTTCTTCATCTAATGATAATAATAATACATGTACATTAAGTTTTATTTAGATATAATATACTATGCTTGATTGGATATGCTCCAAAATGACCACTGATGAGTTGCCTTCAATGTACTTAAATTTACAGAAGCCCCATAGCAAACAAGTAGCAATGTTTTCAGACCAGAACGATTTAACTGTTTCCATTACACATGAAAATATAAATTTACTTTCAAGTGTTTTGGAACAATTAAAGTAAGGCAGTAGTCTCTAATATTTATGTTATATCAAAGCTGCCTAAAATAAATACAAAAATTACAGCTTTAAATTATACATATTGCATGTACTTGTTAGCTCTCCATAAAAATTGCAAGATGTAAGGTATCTGTAAGATATAAAATCTCTTTAATTCAGAAGAAGCTGCAGTACAGTCACCGTTAATGGACTCATTTAGTTTTGGCATTTCACTTTGTGAAGTTCTCACTTGTCGATATCCTGACCGTCGGATTTTTCGTGATATGTGGCAGAGCATTCAAAATCTTGATGAGGGTCTTTATGATCTTGTAGTATGTTGCACGGAGAGAGAACCTAGCAAAAGACCAGTCATGAAAGAAATTACTTTAGGTTATAATATTTTAGACCAGACAATGATGTGAAATAGTATATTGACCGGGAAGGCATAATTGTTTGTACATACTCAAGACCACAAACTATCTAGTTTATTTATCTATGTAAATGTTATTGTTAGTATAGTAGTCTTTGTTTTTGATAGATAGTAGTCACATCAAAAGCTGTGGTTTTTCAGTAATGAAACCCATTATGTTTGTTTTTAAAATGAAAGTGCATTAAGTATAAATACAACAAATATACTGGCTTGGGCTAGCTAAGCCTAACACTTCCCAAACAGCTTTAGGGGCGAGGCCACTCACCTTTGGTGTCTCGTTATGACAACTTTATCAGGCTGAACCCAATTTGATTGTCTATCTCACATCAGAGATAGTCTGCTCCGAGTTGCGATAATTTTGATTTGACATAATTATTACCTACCGAGACGTTTTATACTTGCTTTTATTTACTAACTAATTTATGAATTAATTTCAAGATAAAAATGATTCAAAATTAATTAGTACATCCCTTAATTTCCACAACAGGGTTGGAGCTTTTTTCCTTGTATCTCTTCACAACTCCTCCTTGAAAAGATCCTCCACCACACACTACTAGTCTTGTAGCTCTGGACAAAATTTTCATCTCAACTTGAGCAATAAAAGCACCATTATCTACCCCATGACAGAGCAACGGATCATATGCAGACCTCTTGACACCATGTGATGCCATTAAGTTGACATACCTTTTATTACGAAGTCCAGTGTAATCAGTGAAATATAGAATGTGATTGATTTTGTATTTCAATGACACCTCGTTTGCCTTTTTAATTGCATTTAATATGCATTTTGTGTCGTTAAGACGATGGCTATTTCCGTTAATCTCTAAATATTCAGTTCTAATATGAACACCAGTGTAATCCACACCACTACCTATAGTTTGGTTAATGTATTCACTAGCATTCCCAATAACATATTGACTATGAGGCAAGATAGGTGATACAGATGTGTAATTATTTAAGAACTCTAATGGGACAAACATACGAAAGCGTCTGTTTGGGTCCGGATGGGTTATGCCACGCCAAACTTTGAATATAACCACAAAACTACTAAAGGATTTAAAGCCACAAATAGTTGCTATGTCATCGGGGAGAGTCGGTATGGCTGCGTTAATTTCACAACAAGATATCCTTATTCCAGGGAAATGTGGATTGTTCCAGTATTTATTGAATATTGAGCAGTGTCTCCTTTGCCCATGATCATCATTTTGGTCCTTGTTATATACAATGTTAACATAAAATATCCACAGCTGGTCTTGTAGTTCCTTAACAAACTCTTTGTATGGAATCAGTGGGGCATAATCAGTGTACTTTGGAGGGTGACCTGTAAAATTATCAAGCTTGAACAACAGACCTAAATCAAAGTCCACTGTTTTGTCACCATCGGTGACGTAGTGGAAATTTCTGACTCTTTGACCGGAAGGAAAACCAGATAAAAATGTACGATATAGAAAAGGGACTGGTACCTCTGCTTTCCACAGACGAGCAAATCTAAGCAATGAAAGGAAATTACTGACACCCTGTGTCATTTGCTCCCAGTAAGAGAAAGCTAGTACAAATCTTCTAGGGAGTGGAGGAGGTCGCACAGACGCTACTTCATAAAACTGCGACGTGACATGGCGGCCAGAGTTTGGTAGGAGATTCCGTTCAGGTTTGTGACCGCTGAAATATAAGAAAACGAAAATAACAGTAAGAAGTAGTGGTAGAATAAGTATCCACTTTCTCACTGCCGCCATTATTGCCAGCGAGGGGTCCGCAACTCCAAATAATCCCGTACACCCTTGAAAATAATCTATAATAATCTGTTAATCTTTAAAATCTCCAGTAATCTCTGGAAATCCCAAAAAATCCTTGATAATCTTTAAAAATCTCAAAATAATCTCACCATATCTGCTAGTATCCGGAGTTTATTAAAATTAATTAACTTTAATTGATAATTATTAGTAGTTATAATGGTTAACTAACTTTAATTAATAAATATTAAAAGTTATAAAGTAGTTATTAATAAATAATCTCTTTAAAAATCTCTGATAATCCCAAAAAATTTTGGAAATCTCAAAAAAATCTCTGGTAATCTTCCAAATAATCTCAAATAATCTCTGATAATCTCAAAAATCTGGTTAATCTCTTAATCTCGTACACCTAAAATAGGAGTTGCGGACCCCTCGATTGCCAGTCTTCTATGGTACAATATTATCTTGGTACAATATAATCTATATGGTATGGTAGGCTACGTCACTATCTATGCTAAATTTGCTCATCATCATCATAGATTGTAATATGTACAATCAAGAGTAGATAAATACCAGTAATTATAATAACAATTAGCTACTCTTGATATTAATTATGTGTAGATTTCTGTCTACAGTACAGTCATTTGGGTGTATGTATGCTGGGAAAGACTTTGTGCTTGCATGTAAGTGTAACTGCCTGTCAATGTAATGCTACATAAAATCCCAGGCTGGACTATATTAATGCGTATACATACCCAAACTTCTACCATGCATGCAAAAGGCTCGAATACTTAGTGTAAATAAGATTTGTGAGTGCCTTATAACTTGGTGGTCATTTGTGGAGGCATATGTAGGCTATTAGATTCTAAAGCCAATAAGGAAATTAATTTTTATCCTTATCCTATTTTCCCAAAAAGTGAGTATAATTTTTCATGCTTAAAAAATAAACAAAACTTTTCCTAGTATCTTTCCTTAGCCTTGGTGATTAAAGACTGGATGACTGCATTCCCTGCTAGTTCCCATACTTTTTTGCCTAGGTGGGTGTTTTCACACTTAAAGTATAGCCTCTAATCATTTCTGCTCAGATATTTAAAATTCAAATTCCTTTTCTTGATTCTTTGATATAATACTGCAACTTACCTATGTGATAGACCTTCCCATAGGATTCAGTCTTTTTTATACATGTACATGTACTGTTTGTATTACCAATCTACTATTAGTATTACTGTTCATTATCATTTATTTAGCACAACCATATAGGCTATGTCATCTCCTCGTACCCTAAAAGAGTCATATACCCACATGATGTCTGGAAAAAATCCTGCTAATTCCATAGCCAAGTATATCTACATTGTACATAATCCTAAAGATGTGGCCGTGTCTTATTACTATCATGCAAAATGCATTTTGATTTTAATGGTGACTGGAATTGCGTCTTTGAGTTTTTTTTATAAAAGGAGAAGTACCATTTGGGCTATGGTTTGATCATGTTCTTGAATGGTGGAAATATAAAGGTTTGAAATCTATAATTATACATTTCAATCTGATTATTATAGACAGATGCCAAGAATATTTTGTTCTTAATGTATGAAGATTTAAAGAAAGATCTGTCTAGATCAGTAAAAACTATTGTGCAATTCATGGGATATAGTCTTGATGATGCAATGATTGAGAAGATTACTAGACAGTGTACATTCGATAGCATGACAGTTTACCTGAGGCACCAGAGAGGTTACTGTCTTTAATTTCACATCTTTTATTGGCAATTGGAAGATTCATTTCAGTCATGAGCAGTCAGCAAGGTTTGATACACTAAAAGAATGTCAGGAAGGGGCTTAGTTTTTGAATTTGAATGAGACCTTTTTATTTCTAATTGAATTAAATTTGACTGCTATATTTTGATGCTGCTATAGCTCTTGATAGATCCTATTACCAATGCTTTTGACCCACTTATTTTTGTAGCCCAGGATCTCTTTTAGGTTGTAACTTTTCAAGCCAGACAATTATGTGAAATATATAGTTAGCAAAATTATAATGACCGGGAAGACATATATTCCTGTTTAAATATACTCATAGCAACTTAAATAAGACTTTGCAAGATTTAATAAGATTGCAAAATGTACATTAGAAAATGTGAAATGAAATGGAGTGCCTTGAAATACAGTATTTTAAAAGCACCCCATGCATTCAATAATTAAATTTTCTCATGAGTTATATTTTTAATTAGAGTAACAAGCATAAAATAAATGTAGATCTATTGTTCAGTATTGCGTAATGAAATACACTGATCTACTTATATCTTCACTTGTATTTGGCATCAGTTTTTTGGATGATTGGGCATGAGATGCTCTGATAAAACAAAATTTATTTGACTGCCTATCACTGGCCCTCAGTGAAGTTGTAGCTGTTTTTTTATAAAAAGTTGTTGTTTTTCTCTTTTTACTCTCAGAAGTACATGTACTTCATCAGGCTTAACCCCATATGGTGTAGAACTACAGCCTATCTCACATCAGAGATAGTCTGCTCAGAGTTGCAATAATTTTTGATCTGACATAGATCTATTACCTATTGAAACATTAGTTTTTGTCTTTTAAAAGAATATTTACTTCCAATAAATTTTAAATTAATTTTAAGGTAACAATGATTGATAATTAATTAGACTACATCCTTCAATTTCTACAATAGGGTTGGAACTTATTCCCTTATATCTCTTAACAACTCCTTTTTGAAAAGATCCTCCACCACACACTACTAGTCTTGTAGCTCTGGACAAAATTTTCATCTCAACTTGAGCAATAAAAGCACCATTATCTACCCCATGATAGAGCAATGGATCATATGCAGACCTCTTGACACCATGTGATGCCATTAAGTTGACATACCTTTTATTACGAAGCCCAGTGTAATCAGTGAAATATAGAGTGTGATTGATTTTGTATTTTAATGACACCTCATTTGCCTTTTTAATTGCATTTAATATGCATTTTGTGTCATTAAGACCACGGCTATTTCTGTTAATCTTTAAATATTCAGTTCTTATATGAACACCAGTGTAATCCACACCACTACCTATCATTTGGTTAATGTATTCACTAGCATTCCCAATGACATA
>NW_003546243.1:77193-81290 GCF_000090795.2 Amphimedon queenslandica | reverse complement strand
AGAGTTGGTATGGCTCCATTAATTTCACAACAAGATATCCTTATCCCAGGGAAATGTGGATTGCTCAAGTATTTATCGAATTTTGAGCAGCGCCTCTTTTGCCCATGATGATTTTGGTCCCGCTCATATACAATTGTAACATAAAATATCCAGAGCTGGTCTTGTAGATGTAGTCCCTTAACAAACTCTTTGTATGGAATCAGTGGAGCATAATTACTGTACTTTGGAGGGTGACCCATAAAATCATCAAGCTTGAATAACAGACTTAAATCAAAGTCAATGCCTTCCGTGACAGAGTAATTGAAATTTGTGACGTTACGGTGGGAAGGAAAACCAGATAAAAATGAACGATCGAGAAAAGGGACTGGGACCTCTGCTTTCCATAGACGAGCAAATCTAAGCAACGACAGTAAATTATTGACACCCTGTGTCATTTTCTCCCAATAAGAGAAAGCCAGTACAAATCTTTTAGGGAGTGGAGGTGGAAGTCGTACAGATGCCGCTACTTCATGAAGTTGGTGCGACATGACATGGCGGCCCGAGTTTGGTTGGGGAATCAATTCAGGTTTGTGACTGGTGAAGTATAAGAAAACGAAAATAACAGTAAGAAGTAGTGGTAAAATAAGAAGTATCCACTTTACATGTACTGCCGCCATTATTACCAGTCTTGTGTTTTCCGGCGTTAATTAATCGTTGCGACCAATTAGTGTATAGTGTTGCCAGATGGGTTTGGCCAAGGCTAATAATTAATAAATCCCTAATAATTAATATAAATAAACAAGATAATTAATTATATCTGAAGTAAGCTGATGTAGAATATTAATACTTTTGGACTCTCTTGTTTTTTATGGCCCAGGATCTCCATTAGGTTATGATATTTTAGACCAGACAATGATGTGAAATAGTATATTGACCAGGAAGGCATAATTGTTTGTACATACTCAAAACCACAAACCATCTAGTTTATTTATCTATGTAGTTGTTATTGTTAGTATAGTAGTCTTTGCTTTTGATAGATAGTAGCACATCAAAAGCTGTGGTTTTTCAGTAATGAAAAATCTATGATATACTCTAATATTTATGATATAAATAATAAATCCCTAATAATTAATATAAATAAACAAGATAATTAATTATATCACGTGACATAGTATTGATCAGCGAAAATGGCAGATCGTGTTCATTGCAGCTCATGCAGTAGTTCTCTTTCTGGTACTTGTGCACTTTTGAAGAAAAAAATGCTGGATAAATATATGAGACTGTATCTGTTGCAGAAGATATTATATGTCAAGAATTAGTGAGAAAATCGTGCATGTGTAGTATTAATTTCTTTGTTGTGATAGTCACTCTGCTCCACTGTGATTTACAGTTTGTTTTATTAAATTAGATGCCCGTGCTACACTATAGTTTGCTGCATCCATTTTCCCCCTGCACAGTACTTGTACTGAGACTCTATAGATGATCCAGATAAATGTAGTGGTGATACAAAGTAATCAGGATATTGTATGAAAAATTTCTCACAAATAAATCCATACACATATATTCTTAGTAAGTCAAAAGCTACATTGTAGATTATTAAAATTAATGAATAAAATAATAATTATAGATATCATACTTTGCTAGGCTAAGAATTTTCTTTGTGCTGCATTGGAATACTCAAAGTTTAGATCTATAAAAGGATACGTTATAGTAAGTTTTGAGATTGATTTATTACCATTCTTAACTGAAAATTTCATCTAGCCACTTTGCAAAAAATGAAAATCTATTCTTGATTAATGTGATAATCTCTGACTTCATGTGAGTTACCTTTGAATGAGAAAGCAACCCATTTTCAAATATTTTTGCACAGGCTTCTAAGAATAAAAGAGTGTTTCTCACACTACACAAATCATCAGCATTTGGACTGTAAATAATGTAGTGTGAGAGCTCCATAAGTACATGATCTTGCTGCAGTAAAGTAATTATTATAATTAATTTTATTATTATTGAAAAAAAATTAGTTATACCTGCATTATTTTTGCTGGAACAACATTTAGCTTGGTACGTGCATCTCTCAGTTATAATGTAGGACTCTTTCAATTTAGGGACCATTCTTGTCAGACCTTTGCTAACCCTTTGGCAATCTCTTGCATACAGTGACATGATTGCATCCCATCCAAAATTAGAGCCATTCAATAGAAATTCCTTTGTTCCTTTATCTTTAGAGGATAATAGAGCATTGAGTTTTGAGCTTAAAAATAAATCAATGAATCCACGCTTGCAGTGACATTATTAAACTAACTTGATGACTGGGACATAATAAACCAATAAATCTTATTTGGTAAATCAAATGGATTAATTATACAGGGAGATATTTTTAATGGGTCTTCTTCATCGAATGATAATAATAATACATGTACATTAAGTTTTATTTAGATATAATATACTATTAGTAACGCGGTAGCGTTACTAAGTAGGATTCACCCCCAAACAAAATGGCTGCCACGACTTTTGCAGCCTTGCTATACCGGGAAAACGAGCTCCTATGCTTACCAGACTTTATAGAGGACCTTATCTTGACCAGAGGACTCCAATGGTACAACTAGCGTGGCTCTAGACCTTTTCTGGGACAAAAATCAAAAATCTGCAAACCGGCCGTTTTGTTCAGCCACCTTTTTTCATCTTCATCATCATCATCATCAAGTTAGTCCTGTCAATCCAGTTGTCGGTCGATATATCGATCTTGCCTGGTGATAGAAGGCTAATTCTTACACCATTCTACTCCAACAGGGTATGCGCAGGTCCTTGTCCCCCTAGAATCATTCTCCAAGAAAGGAAGAAGTGATACTGTGACTGTTGGATCGAACCAGCTTACCCCATGCCGCCATTTTATTAATTAAAGAAGCATCAAGCATGTGCTCCAAAATTTGGGCGTGGTCGCGCATGCTCAGATCTCAGAACTGGGAACAGCAAGTATTTTTTGCCTAGCTATCTATAGGCTGGCTATGCTTGGAATCAAATTGCAATACTTAGTGGAGCTTTCCAGCTAAAAGAAGGTATTAATCTTGCATATATCAAGTGTGTAATGAATTATTTTATTTCAAAAACACAAAACAATTAATTAATGTTATGATACTAATGATAATATGAACTTGACAACAGGAAGAACCTGCAGCATTCAGCAGGAATAGCTACAGGATTGCTGGGAAGATAGAGCTTCTTGAACAAGGATTCACATCAAGACTATAGTATTCATTTCACTTGTCATCAGTATTCCTTCACCATATCTATTCAATTCAATCAGTGCTGTCCCTCATAAATGCTGGAAAATCATAACAATGACAACAATAATAAAGAAACTTATTGTTTGTGTAAAATCAAAAAGTATCACAATTGTAACTGCAAAATATTATAAATATTATAAAAAAATTAACACAAACAAGAACATAAAAAATTTAAAAAAACAAGATTGAGTAGGATTCCGAACGACCAATGAAAATACGAAATGAAAATCCTACTCTCATGACGCAAATTCTACTTTACATTGTAAGGTGATCCATAACTTTTAAATAATAACATTAAAAGTACAATGTAGAGTAGAATTTGCGTCATGAGAGTAGGATTTTCATTTCGTATTTTCATTGGTCGTTTAGTACAGGGATTTTGGCCAAATTTTGTCAAAAATGACTAGGAGAGAATTCTCCATTTTAATATTTTTTCCTGATACATACACATGTTCTTATGTTGTGTAGCAAGTTTCAGCTGATTCCGATCAAAATTGGATTTTTTTACGAATTTTTAAAGTTACTCAAAAATGCTTATCAGCTAACTTAGCATGCCTTGTGGGAAATTTTGCATTCATTTCTTCCTTTATATGTGTATACGTGTACATATATATCTCTTATTAGGTCAGCCCATTAATCCGTGGTCCCGTATTTATCCTGAAGAAATGATCCAGACTGGTATTTCTGCCATTGACACAATGAACAGCATCGCCCGTGGCCAAAAGATCCCAATCTTCTCAGCTGCTGGTTTACCTCATAATGATGTAATAACGACTGAATGACCACGCCTACCAATCAACCCCTCTAATTAATATATTTTTGTAGATTGCAGCT
>NW_003546243.1:72115-76334 GCF_000090795.2 Amphimedon queenslandica | reverse complement strand
CCACAAAACTACTAAAGGATTTAAAGCCACAAATATCCGCTATGTCATCAGGGAGAGTTGGTATGGCTCCATTAATTTCACAACAAGATATCCTTATCCCAGGGAAATGTGGATTGTTCCAGTATTTATTGAATATTGAGCAGTGTCTCCTTTGCCCGTGATCATGATTTTGGTCCTTGTTATATACAATGTTAACATAGAATATCCACAGCTGGTCTTGTAGTTCCGGCCTTAACAAACTCTTTGTATGGAATCAGTGGGGCATAGTCACTGTGCTTTGGAGGGTGACCTGTAAAATTATCAAGCTTGAACAACAGACCTAAATCAAAGTCAACTGTTTTGTCACCATCGGCGACGTAGTGGAAATTTCTGACTCTTTGATCGGAAGGAAAACCAGATAAAAATGTATGATATAAAAAAGGGACTGGTACCTCTGCTTTCCATAGACGAGCAAATCTAAGCAATGAAAGGAAATTACTGACGCCCTGTGTCATTTGCTCCCAGTAAGAGAACGCTAGTACAAATCTTTTAGGGAGTGGAGGAGGTCGTACAGGCACTACTTCATAAAACTGCGACGTGACATGGCGGCCAGAGTTTGGTCGGAGATTCCATTCAATTTTGTGACCGCTGAAATATAAGGAAACGAAAATAACAGTGAGAAGTAGTGGTAAAATAAGCATCCACTTTCTTACTGCCGCCATTATTGCCAGTCTTCTATGGTATGGTATGGCTAATTGGCTATGGTACAATTATCTATGGTATAGTACGTCACTATCATTTCATTGATCATTTAATATTTTCAGGTTGCTTGACCCATGGCCCAATTTTCTTACTTCCTGCTCACGTGATATCATACTGATATGTAATACATGTACCGGTAATTTAGTCGAATGCAGAGCATTAATGGGGCGAGCTTGAGTCATTCGTGTATTGCGCTGACTCTGCTGCTAGCTAGGCTGCTTTTCTAGTTAATAAGTCTTGAATCTAGGGCGCCATCATAACCCTCTGAGCTGAGCAACAAGAAGAGCATCCTTTTCATTCCAGCAGGCTAAGTCGTTGAGGTTGATCTCGAGCGCTCTTCTTGCTTCTGTTCATGTGGTTAACTACCGCATTAGATCATTGACAGAAAGCGTACTCTAATGTGCACACATGGGGTGTGATGAAAGGGCCTGGGATCGGAAACGGGGCGCAACAGGGAATGCTGGTTGGGTTGCCACGTGACAACCATCATTCCTCCATCATGAAGCTGTGCTGCAAGGATTTCAAAGGAAACTTGTGTCACTCCAGGGTAGCGCTTGCTTATGATCTATAGCCTATTGCACATAGAATGTTTAGAGCTACCCACAGCAAGGTTTTTATCTCTGTAAAGCTATGTTGCAATCAGTTATAGGTACAACAAAATCAACTATTTTTGGTACACTTTATAATAGCTCTTTTAACAAACTCATACTTCATTGATTCCAACTCTAACCTGTATAATTACTTTGAAAAGTGTAAGGTCTTTCATATGATTATAATGGTTTCCAGTTTTACTTTAGCATGTTTTGAGAAAAGGGAGAATTATGAAATAAATGGCATTTTAAGAGGAAAAATGTGCTGTATCATTATTAAAAGCTATAGCATTTTCTGTACAATAGATAACAGTAGTGTTGAGAGGAAACATCAGGCTTCTTGATACATCAGTTTCACTTAAAAGAGAACAGTCCTTTGCTAGATATAGCTCCTGAAAGAACTTAGGAAAAGTAGCATGAAAATAGTGCCGACAAAATCCCAACCCGCCTCTGTTTGCTTCAGTAGTAACAATCCCTTTCATTTACTCTAATATCTATGTACATACATGCATACATACAGAGTGAGGGAGACTTCGCCTGAGTGGGGCTCGCTCATGCTCGCCCCAATTATCTACTCTTGATATTAATGTGTAAATTTCTGTCTACAGACAGTCATTTGGGTGTATGTTGATCCGCCGCTTCACCCAGATGGTAACTAGTTAGTTGGTGAAAAACGCAAGACAGGCTAGCATGGCATAAGGAGTTGGAAGAGTCTAAAACGGACTGTTTCCAACAAGTTATCATCTTTATAAAACTTATTTCTGATAGATTTTTAGTTTAATTTATTATGTACAGCATGCAGTAGACATCTCGTTTCAAAAATAGATCTACAAACTGAAAGCCAATTCTCGAGGAATTTTGAGCTAGAGCAGATAATTGCATGTCTGAATGTGTATCTATGAGCTTTTTTCATACACATAATACCACATGGATTAAGTTAATAAGCAGCTATAGGAGAGTGAGGTAAGGTTAGCAGGACAACAAAATGTCCAGCTCAACAAGGTTACCTTTGTGTAATGCTAGTGGCTTCTTGTTTTTACGCTAGATCCAAAGTGTATAGCTGAAATCCCCAACCATTCTGTCTCTCTTATACTCTTAGTGTTCTTTATGTTGTCTTTTATTTGAAATCTGGTACAACAACAACATTCAAAGGAAAGGAGAAAAAGATACTCATATTACTGCTGATATACCATGGCTGGAACTTAAAGGGAAAGACTTTGTGCTTGTAAGTGTACTTTTAACTGCCTGTCAATGTAATGCTACATAAAATCTGTAGTGAGCTGACTCATCATTACATCAGAACTCATGAATTATTCATTGATATATTGTCTATATAAATGCATGTTGTGTAATAATAGTTTTCAGTGTTTGGGTGTCAACTAAACGAGACTTAACATGAGCGCTAACACACTCACGCTACCAGGCTTGCATTTTAGCTTCACATATTTCTATAAATCCCAGGCTGGACTATAATTAATGCGTATACATACCCAAACTTCTACCATGCATGCAAAAGGCTCGAATACTTAGTGTAAATAAGATTTGTGAGTGCCTTATAAATTGGTGGTCATTTGTGGAGGTATATGTAGACTATTAGATTCTAAAGCCAATAAGGAAATTAATTTTATCCTTATCCTATTTTTCCCAAAAAGTGAGGATAATTTTTCATGCTAAACAAACAAACAAAACTTTTCCTAGTATCTTTCCTTAGCTTTGGTGATTAAAGACTGGATATTGACTGCATTCCCTGCTAGCTCCCATACTTTTTTGCCTATAGGTGGGTGTTTTCACACTTAAAGTATAGCCTCTAATTCTGTTCAGATATTTAAAATTCAACTTCCTTTTCTTGATTCTTTAATAATACTGCAACTTACCTATGTGATGGACCTTCCCATGGGATTCAGTCTTTTTTATACATGTACATGTACTGTTTGTATTACCAATCCACTCTTAGTATTACTGTTCATTATCATTTATTTTACACTACCATAGGCTTTATCATCTCCTCGTACCCTAAAAGAGTCATATGCCGTATCACATGATGTCTGGAAAAATCCTGCTAATTCCATAGCCAAGTATATCTACATTGCACGTAATCCTAAAGATGTGGCCATGTCTTATTACTATCATACAAAATGCATTTTGATTTTACTGGTGATTGGAATTGTGTCTTTGAGTTTTTTTATAAAAGGAGAAGTTCCATTTGGGCTATGGTTTGATCATGTTCTTGAATGGTGGAAATATAAAGGTTTGAAATTTATAATCATGGCATTTCAATCTGATTATTATAGACAAATGCCAAGAACATTTTGTTCTTAATGTATGAAGATTTAAAGAAAGATCTGTCTGGATCAGTGAAAACTATTGCACAATTCATGGGATATAGTCTTGATGATGCAATGAATGAGAAGGTTACTAGACAGTGTACATTCGATAGCATGACAGTCTACCTGAGACACTCAGACACCAGAGAAGTTACTGTCTTCAATTTTACATCTTTTATTGGCAATTGGAAAAATCATTTGAGTGATGAGCACTCAGCAAGGTTTGATACACTAAAAGAATGTCAGGAAGTGGCTTAATTTTTGACTTTGAATGAAACATTTTTATTTCTAATTGAATTAACATTTGACTTTTATATTTTTGATGCTGCTATAGCTCTTGATAGATCCTATTACCAATGCTTTTGACCCACTTATTTTTGTTGCCCAGGATCTCTTTTAGGTTGTAACTTTTCAAGCCAGACGATTATGTAAAATATAATTATAGTTAGCAAAATTATAATAATAAGTGGGAAGACATATTCCTGTTTAAATATGCTCATAGCAACTTAAGTAAGACTTTGCATGATTTAATAAGATTGCACAATGTACATTAGAAAATGTGAA